>NC_142735.1:21410000-21710000 GCF_051943395.1 Hippocampus bargibanti
CGATATAACGAGACTTTACTGTATATCCCTACTGTCCAGACATGGCGGTGCCGGACTCTGCTATGATAGGTCCATGCTCTCAGGTTGGGGGGAGCAGAGGACTCCCTGCGGCTCCACTGATTGCTTCTAATGTCCTGACTGACCTATTTGCCCTTGTTTGTAGCGTTGACTCCTCTACATACAATGTAACAGTGACGTGGGGTGAGGTTCATGGCTGGTGAGGCACTGGCGTCATCAATGACGTCCCGCTCGTCTCTACTTAGTATTTGAACGGTAAATGTGAAAATTCAGCGATTTTGAAAAAAATCCTAAAACGGTGAAGTTAAATGGACAAGAACTTTAAAGTACAAATCACTAAATACATCTAACTGTTTAATTTATTTTTTCATTTGATATTTCCATGATGACAGGTGAGGCACTGCCTCACCTGCCTCCACTGACTGCACGTCACTGCAATGTAATAATAATAATAATCATAATAATAATAATACATTTCATTTATAAGTGCCTTTCAAAACGCTCAACTCGATAGACTGTAATGTATATATTTTTAAATATGAATTATTTTTTGCTTTATTGATGAAGAGCAGTTATATCCACAAAGCGTTCGTATGATCTCGTTTTTTTTAATACCCATTTTAGATACATTTCTGTTGCTTTTATTTTGGCGACTATATAATTTCATCCACTACAAACATACAAGTGATTTTTTTTCCCTGCACTTCATTTTTTGTCAAGCACTCTAAACTATGTTGGCACATTGCTTTAGTTTTTTTTTTAACCAAAAGCAACAATACTGGTTTATTTTGGTGAGATATAGTGGCCCGGAGTTGATATTCTGTAACCATCTTATTGTTTGGAATGTTGTGTAAATCATGTACAGTCACTTTTTTAAACGTTGATCACAGCAGTGATGTTTATTATTAAGCAGATTCCTTACTTACAGACAGTGTAGGTGTTCAAATAGCTGCTTAATATTAGATATCAAGTAGACAGGATGAACTTAGTACAACGAGTGATGTTTATTGTTTGTGTATGAATTGTGTATGATTAATAATACAATAAATGTTCTCGGTTCCCCTTTGGTGCCTTTAGAATTGGCTGAAATACAAAGTAGAAGAGACACACTACACATGTTCCAAATCAGCTTTAAAAGTTTTCAAAGACACAAATGCCAAATTAAGATATTGCTTATTTAAAAGTAGTGGTCCAAATTTCTTAAAATGTGACTTTTTTCCCACCTTGAGAATAAAACTTCCAGGTCATCTTAAATTCATCCTTTACAACTCCTGACGGATTTAGTGAGGGAACTGTGTACCAACTCCTATCTGGAAACACATCCAAACATAAAAACATTGTTCAACAAGCACAAAACTTCATCAAGTGCTTCCTCTGGTAATAGTCCGCCAAACGTTCATTAAAATATTTCTGGATCTTGCAAGGCTGACGGACGTCTCCTTTGTAGCATGTGGACGCCTCCTAAACCACATTCTTCAGATTGCCTGGGAAACAAAAAGAGGCGAAAGAGATGTCATCTAGAATCACCAAAACATCAACAAAATCAACATATAAAATAATGGACGTTATTATTCAGTGAGCATGAACCAAAAATGCCATAAAAATATTATACAATGAAAGTGATGAGTGATACAGACAAAATTTGATATTTCGGATCAACTCATCGCCATTTGTAAAGGATTTTAAAACAACCACCTCTGTTTACAAAGTGCAAGGAGCAAAAATAATTAAGTCAACGACAAACAATAAAACAATAAATTATTTACAAATAGAAAGCACAAAAACAGTCAAAATATGAGTTAACACAATTTTAAAGGTGGATTTTATTGTATTAAAATTAGATTTGAGTACCCATACTTTTCATTGTCATTGTATAACTTCAAAGTCAGCTAAAAAAAAAGCAGCATCACACTCTACAGGCATGACCAATCAACTCATATTTAATCCACCGGTGACATTCATCGTGGGTAACTGGCACTAAAAATAAATACAAAAAATTACAAATTAATGGTTCAGCGCGTGTGCGCTTACATACGTTTTATGGTGGCGACGACCTGGTCAAGGTGCTTGGCGTCGTTGCGGTCGGGTCGGCAACTCGGACTGATCTCTAGCGAATAATCGGGGCCGTACTCTGTAAAAAACTATCAAAAAGACCATAAGCGCTGATTTGGAACAGGAAGACGTTGGGTTGAAAGTAGAAAATTGAAAATAGAATAAAAAAAGACTTCCATGTGGGACAATTCCAGTCCATGTTTGTTGTTCCATCTAATTTATTTTATTACACATATAAAAATACATTGTATCATATACTCGTCATATATTTTTACATAAGTCACTAGTATATTGTGTCATATAAATTGTAATATATGATTGTAGTGATTTATAAATACACAATTACATATATTTTGTACTATATAAATGCATATATTAAAAGTTATTGGAGAATATAATTGCAATATATGAACAGCGGCAATCATTTGTATGTTTTGCAATATATTACAATATATAGTGAACAATATATAATATATTGTACAATAATAATCCATTTCATTTATAAGCGCCTTTCAAAACTCTCAAGGTCACTTGGCAGTCACAGGATAAGTTTTCCTGTGGCTGAGCAGTGGCAGCCACATACAGTATGTATTGACAATATATAATAAACAAATTTAAAATCTCAAATATATGGGGAACTTGCGTCAAACACAATATATTACAATATATTATAATATATTACAGTGATGTATTGGAAAATATATTTTCATTTCATAAGGATAGCTATCTAGCTGACTAGCTATTAGCTATATGGCTATCTATCTATCTATTAGCGCGCTGGCTCGCTTTCTATCTGAGTTATTCCGGGTTGAGTGAACGCTGGCGTGTGTGGCTGCCACTGCTCACCCACATAAAAACTGATACTGTGACGGTAAAGTGACCTTGAGAGTTTCGAAAGGCACTTATAAATGAAATGTGTTATTATTATTATTATTATTATTACAGTGAGACCTCAACTTACAAACACCTTATCTTACAAACTTTTCGTCTTAAAAACGTCAAATTTATGAAAATTAAACCTTATAATAAGTACTATTTTCATAATACACACCCACCACGGCTGACGGAGTGATCTTCGGCGGAAGCACACGACCAAATAGCGCTTCAGCCGGCGCTACTTTGCACACCCCCTCTCATTGAATGCACACGTCGATCGCCTACTTAAGCTTTTTGCTGATAATTTTACTATGATGGGACCAAAAACGACCCCACCACAGGCTCGTGTTCAGCCCAAGAAGACACAAAATAAAATCACCGTCGCTGAGAAGAAGGAGATAATTGAAAAACACGAATGAGGTGTGCGTTTGTGTGATTTAGTGGCCGGGCACAGCTATGCTAAGTCAATCATTGCTCCCATTCTCCGGAACAGAAAAGCCATCAAAGGTGCGTCTGTTGCAAAAGGTGTTTCCGTACTCTCAAAGTGACGGTCTCGGGCAATCAAAGAAGTTGAAAAACTTCTGTTAATTTGGATTCACGAAAAGCAGCTATCCGGCGACAGCGTGAGTAAAGCTATTTTATGCGAGAAAGCACGGCTAATTCACGCCGATATCGCCATGCGCCAACCTGGAAGTTCGCCTCTTATTGAGGATTTTAAAGCCAGTAACGGATGGTTCGAGAACATCTGAGGGCAAGGAGGAGAAGGCAATGTTGGCAAAGTGGAATGATGTGCAGGCTTTTACCGAACAGTTCCATCCAGAAAAGACTGGCTATGACAATCATCAACATGATGAACGATAATGTGATGCCTCAGCCTCGTAACACCTTACAAGTCACCAAAGCAACAGGTGTTAATTAAGAGGTTTTTAATCAGCAAAAAGGATGAGGAGTCTCCAAAGAAGCAAAGAGAAGCCACACCAGAGGTTAAGTTACCAACAGTCCTTATGGAAGGTGACTGTCTTTCCATAAGCCACCAACGACCATCAAAAAGGTAAATAAAACTTTATTTTACAGCAGTTTATTTCTTTAATTACAGTCCTCATGTAATGTGCCTCTCTTTGTGAGTTTATTATACAATGCAGTGTATTTCTTTCATTACAATACAATATCAGAATCAGAATCAGAATCATCTTTATTGCCAAGTATGTAGAACACACAAGGAATTCACATTTATTATACATAGAATAAGGTATGTTGTGTGTAGTTTAAAGGCTTATTTAGTTAAAAACTATATTTTATGGAAACCCGGGAACGGATTATTCCCATTTTAATGGTTTCCTATGGGATTTTTTTTTTTTAGATACACACTTTTCGCCTTACACACTCTGTCTGGGAACCAATTAAGTTCGTAAATTGAGGTCTCACATGATTATTATTATTATTATTATTGGTGGTTAGCACACCGGCTTCACAGTGCAGAGGTCGCCGGTTCGCGTCCCGGTCCGGCCTCCCTGTGTGGAGTCTGCATGCTCTCCCTGGACCCGGCCTCCTCCCACACTCCAAAAACATGCATGGCAGGCAGATTTGACCACTCCAAATTGTCCATAGGTGTGAGAGTGACTTGTTTGTCCTTGTGTGCCCTGCGATTGGCTGGCAACCAATTCAGGGTGTCCCCCGCCTCGTGCCCGAATACATCTGAGATAGGCCCCAGCACCCCCCGCGACCCGAATGAGGAATAAGCGGTACGGAAAATGGATGGATGGATTATTATAAGGGTTCGGCAAGCCCTCTCGCTGCCCATCTTTAAAACCTGTCTCAAAACTCACTTGTACTCTTTGCCATTTGACACAACATGATTCAGACTTGATCTTAGTTTTATTCTTTGGTGCTTTCTACTAGATTTGTGACTGCTTTATTTCTTGTATATGATAGTTGTGAAAGCGCTATACAAATCAATATGTATTGTATTGTATTTGACCTTTTCCCACTTGTTCCGAATGTTTAGGCTACCTGACATTTTACCTCGTGGTCTGGTATTTCCGAGGTGAGGTCCTGACCCAGAAGCACTGCTGTCAGGTGTGTCCAGCAGCGGGCCGTGTTGGCCAGGTTGTAACCCCCTAGTAGAGATGGACAATGACCTTTACTCGTCATACTCACACACATCTCAGTTCAATTGAATGACAGTCGAAAAGTTCACCAATCCAATCATATGTGGCGTTTCCACATACAGCGCAGATCCAATCTTTTTTTTGTTCAGGTTATTCAATTTGTTTGTGACAAAACTTTGAAGTCCTGCAAAGAAGGATCTCGCCCATGAAGAGTAACACGACACGCACCTCCTCCAAGCAGCAGCGTCGGCAGGCGCCACTGCAGCACATGCCGCAGACACTTGGCCACGCCCAGCGGTGTCATGTTAAACGAGCACATAGGGTCGCCCGCCATGGTGTCGGCGCCCAGCTGCATCACCACAGCGTCCGGGTTGAAATGAGTCCGTACATCTGGCATGACGCTGCGGCAGAGAGGAAAGTTAGTGCTGAAGCATTTTTTTTAATATGAAAGAAGATTATGGATTGACTTAATGAAGCTCCACTTCAACATAGTTCCATGGCATTGAAAAAACATTGTATCCTTGGTGTCTTTCGGATGGCGGAGACTTGCCTGGTAAAAATTTGGTAAAATCTGTCGTCTTGAATGCCGTCTTCCAAGGGGACGTTTACTGTGTACCAGCGGCCTTTGCACAAGCCAATATTGGTGACATCACCCGTTCCTACACACACACACAAACATGCACGTGCACAAGAAGTGCACAGATATTAAAGAAATGTCACCTAAGAGCTGAATATTATTTACAACAGCCATCAGGAAATGACCTGGGAAAAAGCCAGGAGAGAACTTATGGAAAGACACCGTCATCACTTTGGAAGTGAAGTTGAAGGCTTCCTCCACACCTGCGAGGAGAAAAGTAGAGATAGAGCAAATGGATCCAACTTTCGCTAAAGTCGCACGTACCATCACCATGATGCAGGTCCACGTCCACATAAAGAACTCGGTCGTACTTCTCCTTTAGCTTAAGGATTCCCAGAACTGCATCGTTGACATAGCAGAAGCCCGACGCTTGGTCCCTGGAGGACGAAGAGGGAAGCGGCTGAGCGGTGAGTGGTCACATCGAGTCTCGGAAAAGCGCCGCTTACTTCTTGGCATGGTGCCAGCCGCCAGCCCAGTTGATGGCCACATGACACTTCTGGTCCAGCAGGCACTTGGCGGCTGTGATCGTACCGCCCGCTACGGCTGCTGCGTACTCAAATATGCCCTCCACAATCGGACAGTCGTAACCTGCAATAGAGTGAATGGATCGTGTTGAGAAAGTGGATACAACGCAGATACATTGTATGAACATTAACCAAAGGCGCTGGAGAAAGGAGACGACAAGCGACAGATTATGGGCAGCTCTGAGCTAATGAAGGCATGATCGTAAAGAATAAAAAGACACATATATTACTGTGACAGGACATACTGCATGTATGCTATAATGCCGACTCTCACCCAGGCCGTAGTCAACCGAGTGCGGGTCATCGCTGTCCCCGTCCTGGCTTATTTTATGAAGATGCTCCAGGTAAAAATCTGAGTGGAATTGGGCCATTTCCTCGATGGTGGCCACCTGCGGTTTCACAACACTGCAGAAAGAACAAAAGGGAAGTTTGCCAGATGACACTTTTTTAACTCTCTTCATGTCACTGACCTCATTTGATTTAGAAGTCCATAGGCTTCTATTAACGAGTGGACCATACTCGCCTACAAGATAGACAAAATTATTATCAACCTGCATCACCAAAAATTTCACAATGAAAGGAGGATATTGAATCAATCTTACCCGGTTCGGCACTTTGGATAGAGAATCGCAAGTTTCAATGTATTCCTGGCTAAAAATATATGCGGCCTTAAGTTTGGTGGAGCTAGAATCATCATCCCCTCCTTCACAACTCATGCTGAGTAGATAAAAGGTGAAGAAAAGACTGAGGGGAAGGGTAAATATCAAAACAAAAACAATGCCAACCGAACGGAAAGCCGGGCTCGCTTCTGGTGTTACACTGTACACGTTCCTCCGACAACCTCGACAACGTTGTTTTGTTTTGTATTTTCTTGAGACAAAATATTTCAATAAGGAATAGGATTGTAATAGTTTTATCAGCGTGAGTATTTCACGGGAATATTTGATTTTTAAAGAGTCAATAAACAGAGAGCGCAAGTGAATATCGTTTCAAAGCTATGTTCCTAGTGGGACGTTTCAAAAAAGAAGGACTCGATTGGGCGATGACAGGCTGGGATTTTTTTGTAGTCTTTTATTCCTGTCTGAAAATACCCCTTCCCACAACAAAAATAATGTTCATGCAATTTACATTGATGATCATGATGTATCATTTGTTCATTTATCGCTGTATTTTGTTCATCTTGCCATAAAAAAGCTCAGGCGGTCATTTCCCCCAGTTTCAGCCTTGTATCAGTAGAGGGCGCAAACGCTGTAAACATACGCTTGGCAGCGAATGACAAACATGCGTATCATACCTCTGAAGATGGAGGTTACTGATTCGCTGTGGCGACCCCTTGAAGGGAAAAGCCGAAAGGAAAAGAAGAAGAAGATACATTTTCCCAATATGCGTTACATACACTCGCCATTTATGTAGAGTACATATCTAGTACCACCAATGTAAAATAAAAACGTCAGTCGTGGTGTTTTTAATTTGAATGTAACACGAGACGCTTATTAGAATACATTTACTTTGAAAGTACACACTCCATATCCGCTTATTCATGGCTTCCGACCGTTAGCTTACTACAGTCTCCCCAATGGCTTGCTGTTGGTTCAAAGTTGCCCGACTTTTCTTGCTCGTTTTCTGAGCACCAAGAGAACCAATGACTTTTGTGTGGGTCAGTTAATAAGCTTTTCAAGTGTTCACGAGTGTCCCACAAAGCTTGACGTCATGAGGAGCAGGAGCAACTCGGGCGTAAAACTGGACAACTATGCCCGGATCGTGCAGCAAACCATCCTGCAGTACCAAGTGAGTGTTTCAAATAGTGTAGTATCGCAGTAATAAACTTCAATAACAACCACGGCTCCCCTCATTACATTGCCGACACAAAAGGGAAGTAGAAATGCGGTTGCGCAATTCTTTTCGTGTTGCGAATATTGACCTAAATGACACTTTGCACCTTCTTCACACATAACCACCAACCTGCACCGACAGGTGTTATAAATCCAAACGTTTGGCCAAGATGGTCCACGAAAATGTTGAAGCTATGCGGAAAAAAACACTTGAACGCTCAAAGGATTTGCACTTGCTGAGAAACTGTCAGGCTTGCAGCCAGTGTTCTTCAATATGCTGAAGGAGTTGCCAAGCAAGCTTTCTTTCACTGGACACTCTGGCTTACTAAAGAGCAGATTTTTGCTTACACATGTTAGTGATTATAATTCCCGAAGGGGTGAAAAATATGCTGGCATGCAATAAAATATGCCAGTTCCTTTCACATAAAGTGAATACATTCTAATTTACTAAAACAGACTTAACCAAATTACAAAATATTTCTTGGTCACTGTTTTCACTGTCATTCAAACAGTTTTCGAATAATATGCTCTCTGAAATGCTGTTTGTCACACCCAGTTAACGTATTACTCTTCATATGACACAAACAAAAGAGAATTAAGATCTGTAAATCGATAGGATGGATGAAAAAGATTTGAATTTGTGTGTGTAGAAATGTAAAATTAATGTAAAAAAAAAATCTCTGTTGTAGCGATTGTAATGTGCTTTGTTTGGCGGCTGAAGAGCGACTAAATCAGTCCTGGATTCTCCACAGAACCCCGTCACGGGCCTTCTGCCTGGAAGCAGCGAACAGCCTGACGCTTGGGTCCGAGACAACGTTTACAGCATTGTGTCTGTATGGGCACTCAGCCTGGCTTACAGGAAAAACGCCGATCGGGATGAAGACAAGGCGAAGGCCTACGAACTGGAACAGGTGGGTGGAAATAAGAAAGTACATATTTCTTGCTTGCTGTGCTTCATTCATTTTTCAGTTTTTTTTGTACCCTGGTGCCTGAAGATCCAAGTGGCCTGACAAAAGCCATTTAAGTCAGTTTTTTTTTTTAACTTGGTCAACTATTTATATTATATTATTGTACAGTAGTTGAATTAGTGCTTTTACCAGTCTTTTTCATCTGTTCTTCCACTAATGTGAATGTGAGAATTGATTCCACCTCTTCTTGTGCATGCTGACCATGTCCCTCTGTCTGTCCATCCGTCCGTCCGTACGTCTCCACAGAGTGTGGTGAAGCTGATGAGAGGAGTCCTGCAATGCATTATGCGTCAGGTATGTGTCGACACCCACATCCAGGCAGCACCACTATGAGCATGTCTGACGCATTTTCTTTTCCGGTCTGGTTTTGAAAAACTTTCCTTACTCGCAGCTGGACAAAGTTGAGAAGTTCAAATACAGCCGCAGCACGACTGACTCGCTCCACGCGAAGTACAACACCGGGACTTGCGCCGCCGTGGTCGGTGACCATCAGTGGGGCCACCTGCAGGTGGATGCCACTTCGCTCTTTCTGCTCTTCCTGGCTCAGATGACGGCATCCGGTACAAGCGCTCATTCCGGCCATCTTGATGAAACTTAATAATGCAAATTAGTTCCCTTGAAATCAAGAATCGAAATTAATTGAGTGAAGCATACATCTTATTTAAAAAAAAAACATTTCATTTAGGTTACATTGTTTGCCAAAGGTATTCAATGGTTGATGCACCTTGTAACCTGATAACCAGTGGCGGGCCGTGCATGTCACACCTAAGCCTTCAGTAGTGCTATGTCTGAATCTATTAACTGCGAGTGTGGTGTGATATTACAACATGTCCACTAGAGGGTGCCGTTGGCCAGGAAACAATGCAATTAAAAAGTTCAACTATGAGCCTGTGGATTCATGAAAACCTCATAAAATTGCAATATTATTTGCTATTTTTGCTAGCTTCGGAGGTGTCCAACCTTAATGATGTCAATCTATTCTTGAAAAGTCCGTCTTGAAAATGGCTTTATCTGTATACGTGTATCTGCAACCAAATAAATTTATTCTTCCCATTCAGCCATTGTGGGTTGACAAAACTGCTATTAAAACAACACAACTATATATTTGCTTCTGCAACTTGTTATAGATACAGTGTGCTAGCTCTGGCCAGTATGCTCTTCACTAGCAGCCAGTGATACTATGATTGGCTAGTGACTAGCCAATCATGTGGCTAGACATGATTGGCCAATCCTAGTTTGCGAAACCTGATGTTTCCAGTGCCTTTCGGCAGGCCTTGCGCTGCTCACTTGAACTCTGATTGGTTAAAGAACAGTGTAATCCACATTGATTTTTATGCTCCAGGGTCTGCAGAACTGATTGTGAAGGCGTACAGGTCGATTTTCTGACCCTGGTAACAAATGATGCCTGAAACGTCATTGTTTAAATGCTTAAATATGAAAACACACCTGGAAGGAGCACAACACACACACAAACACACTCACACACATATGCGCAGTGGCTAAATTAAGACGTGGGGAATCAGGCTTCACGGCGGAATGTAATTATCACGAAAACATAGTGGCGAGTTGCATGAAAGGAAGCTGAAAGACAATTTTGAATTATTTCATAAAAATTCACGGACAAGATATAATTCACATTAGTCTGTGATTCTGATATTTTTAGGCCTGCAGAGAAAGCCTTGCAGGTCCTGATGACCCACCACTGCTGACAACATGATAAGCCATCCACTGTTGCCACTGCTGTCCCTGAAAGTGTTCAAATTGGCATTTTGTGCATTACAGTAAAGAAATAAAATAAGAGAGCACGTTTGCAATTGCATTTTTTGGACCCCGGTACATTTACCTTGTTCACGTGAACCTTATAAATAATTACATATGTATCTTCTTTTCGTGTCAGGTCTTCATATTGTCTACACCCAGGATGAAGTGGATATAGTGCAGAATCTCATGTTCTACATCGAGGCGGCTTACAAAGTGGCAGTGAGTGACGTTTTTATTTCTTTTTTTTTTTGTTTAAATCCACGACCATTCAAGTGCCTCACCGAGTCCCTCAATGGCTGTTCACAGGATTATGGGATGTGGGAAAGAGGGGATAAAACCAACCAAGGCATTACTGAGATCAACGCCAGCTCCATCGGCATGGCCAAGGTAGGTCATCGAGAAGCGCCAGCCAGCACGCCTGGAGGTGTCCGGTCGCTCCTGTGACCTTTTCGACGATTTTTAAACGACCTCTATGTGAGAGAGTAAATTAGGACGTCCCATCGTGATCGGTCAGCAGGCTCTCATTGAAGGGGAAAAAACTGGCTATGAAATGACCTGGCTAAGTCATCTTGGTCCAAATTCTACGTACGAATGGTTGTAAGATTGCACTGACCTTGCAAGAATGATGTGGAGCCACATCGTGAGCAAAGTTTGTCGCCTTGTGGCAATCGGGGAGGGATCAGGTTCTCCCGAGTCTTCCAAGAATGGCACTCTGAAATAACACACACAAACAGACACACACACGCACACTGGCTAAATTAAGATGTGGGGAATCAGGCTTCACAGCGGAATGTAATTATCGCGAAAACATAGTGGCGAGTTGCACGTTTCCCATCCATGAGGAATTAAAAGCGCCGCAGTCACATCACAATTATTTTTCAAAAAATTAAAAAGTCTGTAGAACAATGGGTGTCAATCTCATTTTTTGCATCATCATTTTCTTCACGGTTTCCTCTCAGGGGCCGTTATGAATTTGGGAAAGCCATTAGAATGTTTAATCCCCTCCACATATTACATACACATGAATGAATAACTAGTTTTCAAATTTAACGTGAAAAATAATGACTTATTGTGGTTTACATGGGACAATTTGAAATTTTGGCAAGCATTGTGGCACTTGACATGCTTAATTTGCTTTCGCGGGCCCAATTAAATGATGTAATGGGCTAGATTTGGCCCGCGGGCCTTGACTTTGACACCTGTGCTGTAGAAAAACACAACTCTCCATGCACAAAATGTGGAGCTCTTGACTGTCATCACCACACAAAGGCCAAAGTAAATTTCGGTTTGTGCCTATGATAATTTTTCGGCCCGGGATCATAAACACACTTTATGAATTCCATCAAATTCCAGGCAGCTCTAGAGGCTCTGGATGATCTCAATCTCTTTGGAGCCAAAGGTGGACCCGGATCGGTGGTCCACGCCCTTGCTGATGACATCCAACATTGCCAGGTAGCTCTCTCTGGTGGCATGCAATAGAATTACAGAATCGTAACATTCAATTTGTGTATAATGTTAAGTCACTGAGACCTTTTTATTCAATCTAATCGGACATTTGTGACGTACACTTCATATACGTAGTTACATTTAACTTTTTCCATTTCAGATTTTTGAACAATTTGTTTTTCAGGTAATTACCTATCAGGCAATGACCTGATAGGGGAGACTGTAAAACTACATTCTTGGTTCTTCTCTTCGTTAGTCCATCCTCACCTCCATGCTTCCCAGAGCGTCCATCTCCAAAGAGGTGGATTCCGGGGTCCTGGCCATCATCTCCTATCCCGCCTTTGCCGTGGAGGACATGAATATTGTCAACGTCACCAAGGAGGAGATCATCTCCAAGCTGCAGGTACTCACAAAACAAACAAACAAACAAACAAACAAACAAAACAAAACAAACTGCGTGTGTGCATTCAGGGTCGCTACGGCTGCTGCAGGTTCCTCCGAGATGGACACAAAACTCCCAAAGAGGTCCACGACACTAAGCCAAGAGGAGAAGGGAATCAAATGGAATCGACGTGTCTGATTGTTGTGTTTTTTTTTTTAAACCCCACGACCTCAGGATCCCAACCGTTTGTATTACGAGTCAGCTGAGCTCAAGTTGTTTGAGAACATCGAGTGCGAGTGGCCTCTCTTCTGGACATATCTCATCCTGGATGGAATTTTTATCAACAGTCCTGAGCAGGTATAACGTCATTTCGCTTCAGGAACACATTACAAATATCTCGACGTAAGTGGATTTCACTCACTTTGAGCATTGTTCGCTTAGTGCAACTCATATTTCACAATCAGCAACGGCATCCTTTCATTTTTTTCCCCCTTCTAAATCAAGGGTGTCAAAGTCATTTTTTGCCGAGGGCCACATTGTAGTTGCGGTTTCCTCTTGGGGTCTGTTATGAATTTGGGGAAGCCATTAGAATGTTTAATCCCCCCCACATATCACATACAGAACACACAGCAAATGAAAGAATAACTAGTTTTCAAAGTTGAAGTAAAAAATAATGACTTACAGTAGTTTACATTGGACAATTTGAAATTTTGGTTCAGACTTTAGCAAGAACATGGCACTTGACATGGTTAATTTGCTTTCATGGACCGAATAAAAGGATGTGATGGGCCAGATTTGGCCCCCGGGCCTTGACACTATTCTCTAAATAATCCCTTGGTATTGACTCCCACTGCAAAAAAAATAAATAATAAAAAAAATACAAATAATAATGATAATATTCTGCGTATCTCCTCATGCAGGTACAGGAGTACCAGGACGCTCTCGAGGGCATCTTAATCAAGCAAAAGGACGGAATACGACTGCTGCCCGAGCTCTACAGCGTGCCGCCAGACAAGGTTGAAGTCAACCTTTTTTCTCACGCAGGATAAACTCCAGTCTACCTTTTTGTTTTTTTCATTCTCCGTTTGTTGGCAAACAGGTGGAGGAGGAATACGTCAATCCTCACACAGTGGAAAGGATTCCCATGGGGAAGTGCCCCCTCAAGTGGGGACAGTCTCTTTACATTCTGGGAAAGCTTTTATCTGAGGTCAGTATCACCCCCCACCCCCCTCCAAATAAAACATTCTGATCATGATTAACGTGCCCCCATGCCTCCCCTGGCCTGCAGGGTTTTCTTGCTCCCGGAGAGATCGACCCCCTGAATCGTCGCTTCTCTACCATCCCAAAGCCTGATGTGGTGGTTCAAGGTCAGCGCTTAGATGGAACCAGAACAGAATATTTGGGGGGCGGGGGTCATCATAACAGCCTTCTTACCAACAAAGGCATATTACTGCATTTATGTGGTGACGCGAGTGTGTGTGTGTGAGTCTGTACTGAAGTGTGGGGCTGCCAATGTGGAGTCAAGTAATTACGGTCCATACAGTTGATTCAAACACACTCTGAAGTACGTTCAAATGTATTTGCCAGTTAAAATATTTTACTCCATATTGGCGGCTCGATGCTTCAGTCAATCGTTTTTTACACTGTCGCCAGTGGTTTTAAAAATGTGTTCGCGAGGCGGGCTCCTCCTTGTGGTCTGAGAAAGAATTGCATCCCAAATAAGAGTTCAGTTGTACTGTATTAGTGGCCAGATAAAATAACGTACCATCCGACGTAAAAGCTTGGCCAAAACAAACATGCGAATCAAACCACTGAAGATGGAGGACACTGATTCGCTGTGGCGACCCCTTGAAGGGAAAAGCCCAAAGGAAAAGAAGAAGAAGACCGTATTTGGATGGATCTCACTACGACTCTTGAGTTGACAGTTTGACTGGCACAAGAAGACACTGGCTTATGTCCCCTTTTGGCTACAGAACGAGGAACTCTATGAACTTAATAAAGATGAAGATGCTCAGTGAAAGGCTCCCAAACACAAAATGGTCATCGGCACAACAACATTCAAAAAAGCAAAACTATACTCACCATTTGATGACAAAGCTCTGATCTTACCATGAAATGGGCATCTCTTTCCCTACATTATCTAGTCAGTGGTAGTAATAGTATGTGTGGGCTCCCTCTGGTGGTCTGCAAAAGAATTGCAGCCCAAATAAGACCGAAAACTCAAGCCTTGCGTTGTGACAGTTTCTAACGTGAATCTCCTTTCCTTCCAGTGTCAGTCCTGGCCGAGACGGAGGAGATTAAACAGCTGCTGCTGAAGCACGGCATCAAGGTGGAGACGGTGGCCGACATCCATCCCATCCACGTGCAGCCATCCAGAGTGCTCAGCCACATCTACGCCCGACTCGGTACGCCTATGGAAAAATCCACAGAGTGACAAAGTTATCGGTTAGTGTCTCAACTCCGGGCTGTGCTTCAGGTCGGAATCCGAGACTGGGTTTGACGGGACGGCCCTACAGAAGGATCGGAGAGCTGGGAACCTCTAAATTCTATATCATCAGGAACACCATTTTCTCATTCACTCCTCAGGTGAGTGGGTGAGTGCAGTTTGGAAATTTACTTTATTGTGGTAAATGGCTTTTAAAAAAAAGCATGATCATCCGACGACTTTTTTTCCTCTCCGAAATAAAGTGTGAGTTTACATTATGCTGCGTAAAATCAAGAGGGAAGCTGCTGCAAAGGGTTGAACAATAACAACATAACTTCGATCCACAGTTTCTAGACCACCAGCAATTCTACCTAGCCCTGGACAACAAAATGATCGTGGAGATGCTCAGGACAGAAATTTCCTACTTGTCATCCAGATGGAGGATGACAGGAAGACCCACCGTCACCTTCCCCATCTCGCTGACGATGCTGAGTGAGCGCACGGGGACGTCATTACATTTATTTTATTTTTTTTTTTTTCACACACACCACGCGGTTCTATGGTCAATCCTTCAATGCCTTCCAGCCGAAGACCACAGTAACCTGGATCCTGCTGTGCTTGCCACCTTGAAGAAACTACAGGATGGCTACTACGGTGGAGCAAGGTCAAGCGACTACCATGCTGAGTCCATGTCCACCGCTTTTAGATTAAATTTTCCTCTCGCTCCCTCTTCAGGATCCAGACGGGAAAGCTGTCGGAATTCTTGACCACTTCCTGTTTCGCTCACCTCAGCTTTTTGGATGGTAAGGCCTCAGGCAGCATGGGTATCCGTGCCGAGGACGAGTTTGCTGACGCTGACGGCGAGGGATACGTGCATGAGTTGAGCTGTGACGACGGTAAGCAAACGGCAGAGGAGACAGAGGACGAATGGGTGACGGATTGTCTCCTCGTCCTTCAACCCGATCCCCCACTCCCTTCTTCTTTCAGTCCTTTTTTTCCCCATCATTCCAAATAGATCATCTCAAACGGTACCCTGAACCCATGACCTCTCTCCGCCTCAAGATGACTTACTCTTCATGGCATCAAACACAAAAGGCTTTTGCATTGTTTTGTTTACGCGATGGGCTCGTCCAGGGGTCCTCAAACTCAAGTCTGCGTGACAATATTTGTAACAAACGAATCATTTGAAAATGGAAGGTGTTGTCAGCAACATAGACAACCATTAGTCCTCTTTTTTTGTTGTAAATGATTTTTTTTTAATTCCATCTCATTCACTGGGTGGGGTCTTCTCCTTTCATCCAAAAAGTTTGAGAAACCCTTGGCTAGCGTTTTTGCACGTATCCTTAACAAATTTAAGGTTCCAGATTGGAATCCGGTCCGCAGACTTTCTGTGTGAAGTGGCTTGCATAGGTTTTGTCCCCCCGTCTCCCTTAGTCCGAAAAACATGCACGTTTGCTTCATAGAAAAATCATCTCGAGTTATGAATGTGAGAATGTGAGCGTGAATGCTTGTTTGTCACCCACATGTCGCTGCTTCAGTTTTAACACTTTATGGTGATAGGTGATATAAATTTGAGATATAAAAAAAAGATAAGCTACATCTGTTGCGGCTTGGAATTGAAGCGGATTTACGTGGGGCAGGAGATGTGAGACAATCTCTTTTCGTCAATGGATGCTTCAGCTTCGTGTTTGCTTTCAACATTTAGCTTGGCGCAGACGTGCGTATTTCACCATTCCGAACTGCATAAAATGATTGAATGACAGTCTATGTATTTTGTGCTGTGTCACATTATTTATTTATTTATTTTTGTTTTGACTTCAAGATGGTGCCGCGAGAGTGGCTGCCTTTACAGCAGCTCCTGTATTTAGTTTTTCCACTTCTTCCTTTCCTTCACTCTTACTTTCATCACTTTGCTGCTGTGAAATGTACATTCCTCCAATGCGAGACTATAAAGGCTAATCCAATCTCCACACCTTCTCCCTCCCACAGAAGCAGATGACCTGGCTCAATACCTGGACCACCTCTTGGCCCACGCGGCTGACAAAAAGCCCAAAGCGCAGGTAGGAGGCATAGGCAAGTTCAAGGCGGCCGCCACAAAAACCAAAGAGATGGTGAGCCTGATGAACAGGGCCCAGGGGCTCAACGTACAAGGTGGGGGCAGCGAGCGGAACTTGTCACCTGGACCGATTTAGAGGAAAACCATCATTCCTCCTTCCCTTTCTAGAAGTTAACATGTACCTGCCCAATAAGCTGTTCCGCTCGCATCAACCATCGCTCAACCTGAACCTACCGGATTCATCCATACTTCCAGACAATCGGGTGAGTCTTGACCTCCACCCACTACATTAACTCATTCACTGTCAGATGATGTGCAAAAATGTGTCCACTCCTGTGTCAGGGTTTTTGTCATTTTCACTCAAATTTCAGGACCCACAGAATATTGAGTTTGAAAACTACATAAACATTCAATGCAGCGTCAGAAACTTTCTTCAGAAAAAAAAGAGTTACAATAAAGTCTCGTTATATCGATATCGGATATATCGATAGTCCCGGTTATATCGATACTATTTCTATGCACGCACGGAGAAAATTACATGCAAACAGGGTCGGATATATCGATAGTCCCGGTTATATCGATATTTTTTCGGACTCCCTTGAAAATCGATATAACGAGACTTTACTGTAATTCCTAAATTATATGGGTCTGGAGTTATCTGAGCTTGAAATGAGGGCGACTGTACAAAAGGCAAATGCTATCCACTTGTGGGAGGGAAAAACATTGGACTGACCAGCGCTTTATAGGCACCCACCCGCAAGAAAATCCAAAACCCGAACAAATTCAGGAATGGCGCTCCACATAATGCGTTTCAATTCCCAAATAAATATGGGAATGGCAGTGAGTGAGTTAATATCAGAAATCCAATTTCCCTTACCTGATCCGAGATCCTTTCTCTTGTCGAATGAACGCCTTCGCACCACAAACGTCTGGAAACCGTGTGATGTTTCAGGTGCCAGAAGTGATGGTGACACCTGAGAGCGGCGTGCCGCGCGATGCCACCGGAGCCGTGGATTACGACGCTCTGGCGCACCTCCTGAAGGACACGCAAAGTCTGCAAGACCAAGCCGATATCCTTTATATCCTCTTCATGGACAAGTGAGATCATCAAACTGTGCCGCTTTGCTTTAGAAATATGGCAGCTCATCAGATTTCCCAGTTACCGGCCGCCTTTAAGAAATAAAAACTGCCACTTTTCACCAAACCGTTTAATTTGGTTTTATTAAGGGCCGTTAGCTTAATGCCAACACAATGAAAAATCCCATTGATAATCTTACAGCTAGCTTTGATATTACTGTAGTTATAAACTGTTTGAACACAAACAGTGCATAAAAATGAGTGAATAACAATCACCACAAGCACCATTTTCGTGGTCAACCTCCCGCCCGGGGGCCATTCGTGGCCCGCCATCCATTTTTCGGCGACCCACAACATGACATATATATATATATATATATATATATATATATATATATAAAATACTAAAACTGATATGGTTCGACTAATTTTACCATGTTTCAAAAGATCGACGAATTTTAACTCATTCACTGCCATTCCCGAATTTATTTGGGAGTTGAAATTATGACGTGGAGCGCCATTCACGAATTTGTTCAGGTTTTGTTTTTGCTTGGGGGGTTGCCGATAAAGTGCTGGTCAGACCTCTGGCAATGTTCTTTCCCTTCCATGAGGAGGCAACATTTGCTCTTTGACCATGTTAGCGCTTTATTCCAGCTTCAGCTGTTGTTCAAGCGCTATGTAAGTCAATATGTATTGTATTGTATTGTATTGTATTTTGTACAACCACCCCATTTCAAGCTCAGATAACTCCAGACCCATATAACTTAAGAATTAACTCTTTTTTTCTGATGAAAGAAGAGAGTCTCAGGTTTATTACGCTGAATTGAATATGTATGTAGTCTTAAAACTCAATATTCTGTGGGTCCTGGAATTCAAGTGACAATGTCAAAAACCCTGGCACTGGAGTGGACACATTTTTGCACGTCTGGCAGAGATTCTCTAGCTACTTCTCGGTTCAGCACAACCAAACTTCTCTTTAATAACGATTTAAATGGTACTTCTTTTTTAGTTTAAAATGGCTTCCCAAAACCAGAATCCGGTATTGTAATTTACGAAAAGGTTCAGTCCTCGTGTGTTAATATCACTTTATCATCGACTGCTTGTAATTGACGCAGGGGAATGGACTGGGATACCGGCCTGCACGGCAAAGGCCCGACTGTGCGGTCGCTACTCGGCGACTTGTACGAGAAGGCCGGCGAGCTGAAGCACTGGAGGATCATTAGGCTGATCTCCGGCATGCTGAGGAAGAAGGTGGAGGAGCTGGACTCGGTACAAATCCCCACAAACACTGGCAGCTATATGGTGTCTTATTTTAGACTGAAACTCTTCAACTAGCTTCAACATAGTTGGTCATTGGCACTGCCGAGTAAATAACCAACGGTCGCTAAAATTAATCTGCAATCAGGTGAACATGCAAACTCCCCTGCCCACAGGCCTGCTCCGATTTGCTGGCCCACCAGAAGCACCTGACCGTGGGCCTGCCCCCGGAGCCCCGAGAGAAGACCATCACGGCCCCCATTCCCCTGGACCAGCTGGCATCCATCATTGACGAGGCCAGCGACAACAACATCAGCGTGGCTATTCTCACCCAGGTGAGTTCACAGAGAGACCCCTCCCCCCTAGGTACCCACCCACCTCGTTTCCCTCCTCAGGAGATCATGGTGTATCTGGCCATGAGCATCAGAACACAGCCCAACTTGTTCAGCGAGATGTTTCGTCTCCGGATTGGGCTCATCATCCAGGTCATGGCCACGGAATTGGCCCAGTCACTAAACTGCTCCGGTACCCCTTTTTTCATTTTGTCTTGCTGTCAACCTTTTTACCCCAAAGTCCACCTAAAAAAATAAAATATTCACTCTAATAGTAGCACACAAAAGGACCAACATTAAAAAAAACACAGCAAAAGGCCCAATTATTCATCATTATGGGACCTTCCATGACTGCGTTTAGGCGAGGAGGCCACGGAAAGCCTAATGAGTCTCAGCCCCTCGGAGCTGAAGAACCTCCTGCACCATATCCTGAGCGGGAAGGAATTTGGAGTGGAGCGCAGCGGTGAGCGCGCCGCCGGCCAACTTCTACATCAAGTACAACCCGGCGGGTCAGCCTCACTCTCGCCTGTGTTGTTTTTTTTTTTGCCCTCAAGCAGTGAGAGAATTGGACAGCGGCGTCGGTGCGGCCATCTCCATCCATCACCTCGGCAACGTGGGTGTCACCAAAAGCGAGAGGGCGGGAATAAGCAAGCTCAAGAGTGACATGAAGATGGTAGGAAAGCAAACCGCAGCATCGGTGTATAGCATATCTACGCTTGCATTAGCCGTCCACTCACAGACTAATTACAGTGGTACCTCTACTTATGAACATTTCTTCATCAAATGGTGAAGCTCCGAAACGTCACAACAGGAAAATATTGCCTCTTGTAACGAAATAAATTACGAAAGGTAAAAATACACTGTGGGCTGGTAATCGGAATTCCGTGCTTCCTAAACGCAACATACTTGTAGCCTGCTCTGCTATTGGCTATTACCGATCATCTTCCTGGCATCCCATTGGCTAAGAGGAACATCTACCGAACGTCGCTATATGTGTAGATAGATAAATAGATATGTGTTTTTGCAGCATCCTCGTTATTCGACTCTCAGCCCATGAGGCGTTCAAGGCGCATGGTCATCTTTGGGTGCGCCTTATACACAGGAAAATGCTGTATTGTGAAGCGATTCTTCATGATTCGCATCTTGAAAATAGACAGTCTGGTTTTCTTATGTGATATATTCACTTCCTTGAGGCTAAAATAGACTTTGGGGCTGGGGTTGTTGCTTTGGCAAACTTGTGTCCAAAATAGTTATGTGAATGCTCAACGGTAGTCAACAGATAGATTCTTGCAGAATGTTTGGAATGACTTCCAACATTCCAAAACATTCGATACTTTTCACAATCGCACTGAAATTCCCGACTCACCACCTTTCCACCTCCACCAGTGCGCAGAACATGAACTCACTTGTGTCCTCCCATCTGGAGTTGAGCTTCAGCTTTTCAGCCCTCTCGCTTATCTCCTTTGCAGCTGGAACACCGCAAGTCTCTGAGGGGGCCCGGTCAGGTGATGATGTTCCTCTCGGGTGCTAATTCACCATCTTTCTATGGGCAGAGACATCAGACAAACGGGATCTGTCAAATGATTTCCAGCATGTGAATGATTGCGCTTGTATCGATTAAAGCGTTGCCGATTCAAGCGATTAATCAGTGCGATTAATCTGATCACATTTCCTCTCACTTCCTCCTGAAGACCGAGGATTGGCGAGAAGCATGTCATTTGTTGTTGTTTTTATTTTTACAGGCGGACCGCCGTGTGTCTTTGACAGACGCAGTCAAGGTGACCAGTCGGGGAATGCTTGGTGGGCAAAAGTATTGGGACACATTCCATATCCAAAAAAAAAAACGGCACAAAGTTTCGAGATCCTTGAACAAATTTAAGCCCCCCCTCCCCAATTCCCCTGATTGATCCATTGGTGAATTGTCCCAAGACATTGACCCATATGGCATCGTAACCGTAACATTTGAGTCCCTAAATAAATCTGTTTTCTCCCTCTCAGCCAGAGCAGATCGCGACATCCGCTCACAAGGTGATAAAACGCTCAGCAGCCGCCATTGCCGCCGCTTTTGCCATTTTTCTTTTGCTCACCCTTCACGACGTTTTGCTCTCCTCGCCGTTACGCTGGAAGAAATTGATGGTGGCATGAACATTTTTTTGATTGACAAAAGCTCATTTTGGCCTCATTGGGCGAGGACGTGCTTAACTCATTCACTGGCAGACAATATGCAAAAATGTGTCCACTCCAGTGACAGATTTTTTGTCATTTTCACTCAAATTGCAGAACATTGAATTTTAGAACTACATAAACATTCAATGCAGTGTAAGAAACCTCAGACCCTCTTCTTTCATCAGAACAAAATAGTTAATTCTATAGTTATATGGGTGTGGAGTTATCTGAGCTTGAAATTGGGGCAGCTGTACAAAATACAATACAATACGTACATATTGATTTATATAGCGCTTTAACAACAGCTGAAGCTTTAACAAGGCGCGAACAGAGACAAAAGGCAAATGCTGCCCCCTCAAGGAAGGGAAAAAACATTGCCAGTGGTCTGACCAGCACTTTATCGACACCCCGCAAGAAAAAAAACAAAACTCAAACAAATTCGGGAATGGCGCTCCACGTCACGCTTTTCAATTGCTGAATAAATTCGGTAATGGCAGTGAATGAGATAAGCAATGAGCTCCCTTTTCAGAGAAAGTCCCAATGTCATTTTTTGGGGGGGGATTCTCCGCATGGTTCCAAAAATGTGCGTGTTCGTTTTTTTGGGAAATGTTTGCAAGCATGTAAAAAAGCGTTCAGGTGTGTTCAATCAAAGATCAGCTCGTCACTTTCAACCGTCTGTGTGTGTGTGTGTGTGTGTGTGTGTGTTTGCTTCTTGGCCTTGTGGATTTTACTCTGCTTCCTCCATTTTTTTTTCATCAGAGCCTTCGGTCTCACTCACTGGACATCAGCAACATCGATTCAGGGGTAAAAAAAATGTCTTGTCGTGAGCCTCATGTTGCTACGGAAAACTTTGTGAGCGTCGACGCTCAAGAGGCGTTTTTTTTTTCTTCCTTGGCTTTCTTGCTCGCTTGCTTGCTTTCCTGCTGCTTCAGCGGTATCGACTTCCCTCCATCGAGTCGCTTGATATTCCGGAGAGGGCCGCAGTCGCCAAGGATACAAGACACGGGCAGTGGCTGCGCAGGAGGCGCCTCGATGGATCGCTCAACCGCGTCCCCGTTGGATTCTACCAGAAAGTCTGGAAGATTCTGCAGAAAGTGAGTAGGGTTCACTGACAACATAATTGTGGCGCGTGACTTCGAATTCGATATTTGGCGTCATTGTAATTTGCTTGAAACTTTACAGTTAAGACTTAAAGGACAACTGACATCTCCGGACAAGTTGTGTCCATAATTTGTAAAATGACTTCTACTGAGCGTATTTTACAAAGATTCTACCCCATATTGCTATATTTTACGTTTTAAGACTCGCACTAAATATTCCGGAAGTCTTGTTTTTGAGTTGGTGACGAGTCCTCACCCTACGTCACTGAAGGAACGCCCCTAACCGAGAAAGGACATACCTTGCATCACCTCAATGCATTTTTCAACTTTGTTTGGTCTGAAAACTTCGTGTTGATGGCGAAATTAGAAGGAAAACACATAAATAACGCGATGGTAAATCCTTGTGTGTGGCACCGACCTATTTGATATTCACTGACAAAAATTGTAAGGAATTAATCAGCCCGTTTCCACGGAGCTTTGTCGCCCTCTTCTGCCTCTTTTCGGTGCTACATTCCCCCCCTCAAAATGACACGGAATAAATTATTTAATCGATTGCAAACATGTATGCCTTCCTCTTCAGAACTATTTGAATCATATTCATAACTGGATGAGTAACAAGAAAGCATCTTTTCCGAATCTGAAACCATTGTTTTGATTCTCGAGCAAGGCAAGACGTCTTGCCGTGACGCCACGAAGATGGGGGTGGGACCTTCTGAAACTGGCCACTTCCAGACTTCCACTACTTTTTAGACACTTTAAGTCATTTTTATTGGTGTTTTGCATTTGACTAAAAATATCATGCTGTGTGTTTTGGGTATTTTAGATGCTATAAAACGTTTTTCTGATGTCAGTTAGGTAACTAAAAAGTGATGTCGGTTGTCCTTTAAAGGACAACCGACGCCTCCGGACAAGTTGTGTCCATAATTTGTAAAATCACTTCAAATGACTTCTACTGAGCGTATTTTACAAAGATTCCACGGCATATAGCTATATTTTACATACATACAAGACTCGCACTGAATATTCAGGAAGTATTGTTTTTGAGTTGATGACGATGCCTGACGTAACATCACGTCTGGAACGCCCCTGACCGAGACACTCAATGCATTTTGGGCAATTTGTTTGGTCTGAAAACGTGTTGATCCGTGTTGATGGCGAAATTAGAAGGAAAACACATAAATAACGCAATGGTGAATTGTTGTGTGTTGCACCAAGACAACTATTTGATATTCGCTGACACAAATTCCCAGCAGACAAATCAGCCCATTTCCAACGGAGCTTGGGCACCATCTTGTGCATTTTCTGGGACGCTACATTGGAGTCCTGATGGCTCGAATTGATACGCAAGTACTTCTTTAATCAATTACAAACATTTACGCTTTCCTCTTCAGAACTATTTGAATCATTCATTCACTTCACTATCACTTTGCTGCTGTGAAATGTAAATTTCTCCACTGTGAGACTAATAAAGGCATATCCAATCTAATCCAATCCAATCCAATAACTGGATGAGTAACAAGAAAGCATGTTCTCCGAATCTGAAGCCATTGTTTTGAGTCTAGAGCAAGGTGAAGGCATCCTGGCGTGACGTCACGAACAAGCGGGCGGGACCTTCTGAAACTCGCAATTTCCAGGGTCATTTGGAAGTAGTTTTGGGACACTTTAACTCAATTTTATTGGTGTTTTGCATTTGACTAAAATATCAGCCTGCGTGTTTTGGGTATTTTAGATGCTATAAAACGTTTTTCTGATGTCAGTTAAGAAACAAATAAATGGTGTCGGTTGTCCTTTAAGACTTACCCAGGACTTGAATTTATGCATTGGATGCCTTGAAAGTGTCCCCATGTCTTTCAGTGTCACGGTCTGTCCATCGAAGGCTACGTCCTCCCATCTTCTACCACCAGAGAGGTGAGTGCGTCCATATCTGTGGGATTCTTTCAAATTCCGACGTGTGCATCCAAACATCTTTTGCGTGACGTGTTTTCTTGCATTTGCTGTACTTGAAAATCTGAAATCGGGATGTCAGTAGTGGACTTCAGCTACTTTGGTTCAAATGGCTGCTCTGTGTTTCTGGAGAAATACATACATATTGATTGATCTAAAGAATAAGAATAATACATATTGATTTATCGAAAGAAAAAGTTGCTTCTTCAGCGAACTAAAGTCTTACTGGTAGTATCGGGCGTATATATATATATATATATATATATATATATCCCTACTGTCCAGACATGGCGGTGCCAGACACTGCTATGATAGGTCCTTGCTCTCAGGTTGGGGGTAGCAGAGGACTACTCCCTGCGGCTCCACTGATTGTTCCAGTCAAAACATATCAGGAGAGCACTCACAAACTGTGGCTACCCTCAGTGGCCATTTAAAAAATGTCAGAAAGAAAGAATAGGGAATGAAACCAAAAATTCTGAATATACAAAAAGGAGAGGAGTAGCAGTACCTTAAATTGCAGGAGTTTCTGAAAAACTACAGAGTCCTTTGGCAACACAAAATTCCTACTTATTTCAAACCGATAAACACTAAGGCAAAAATTATTGCATCCAAAAGATAGGCTGCCAAATGAAAAACAAAGTAATGTAGTTTATTCCATACATTGTAAGAATGAAAATTGTAAAGAGCAGTACATTGGGGAGACTAAACAAAAGCCGAAAGGAAAAGAAGAAGAAGAAGAAGAAGAAGCAGGGATAATACTAGTGGGCCTCAATCGGCAGTACATATGCACCTAAAAGCTAGCAACCACTCATTTGACGACAATGAGGTCAAAATCTTAGCAAAAGAACATGGATGGTTTGAAAGGGGAGTAAAAGAAGTGATTTTCATAAAACAGCTAAATCCTTCACTAAACCGATATGGTGGGGTGAGGTTCAATTTGGATCGTTCGTACAATAGGCTTAGGCAACATAGGATTAGTAATGCTGATGAGGTGATACCGGAGGAAGTGGGGCAATCAGGCCAGTCGTTAGTCAGGACAATAGGAACAATCAGTGGAGCTGCAGGGAGTAGTCCTCTGCTCCCCCCAACCTGAGAGCAGGGACCTATCATAACAGTGTCTGGCACTGCCACGTCTGGACAGTAGGGATATATATAGGGCCGAAACTACCAGTAAGACTTTAGTTCGCTGACGAAGCATCTTGGATAAGAAGCAAAACGTCACACACCTTCAAAGAAGTACAGGTGACGGCTGAAGAAACCTTTTCATCGATGGAACACTCCTGTACGACTGAGAGCTTACACAGACCTAAAGAAAAAGTGACATTATTATCCAAATTTCTGGTGATTTCACAATTTTTTTGGGGACAATTTGCGCCGTGCAATTTATGAGAGAAACTATACCTGTTTGAAAAGCAAAAATGGAGGCAAAGAAAATCCTTCATCCTCACCTGGCACAAACGCTAGGAAAATCACAACAACGATCAAGTCACTGTTTTTGGGATTTCAAATGTGGACAATCTCCAGATGACCCCCGGCGAGATCAAGTTTGCGCTCCACGTGGAAACGGTGCTAAACCGCGTCCCACAACCAGAATACCGCCAGCTGTTGGTGGAGGCCATCTTGGTGCTCACCATGCTGGCTGACGTGGACATCCCCACCATCGGCTCCATCGTCCACGCCGAGAAGATCGTCCAGCTCGCCAACGACATGTTCTGCAAAGATCAGGTGGGGACACCCGCGTCCTCGCTCACCCTGGATGACATTGTTAACCCTAAAGCCTCGCTCAGCTTTTGCTCTCCTCCCTCCAGAGAGACCTGGGGGCAGAGGAGCACATGCTGGAACGCGACCTGACCACTGGAGTGTGCAAGCTGTTGTACGACAGCGCCCCTAGCGGGCGCTTTGGAAGCATGACTTACCTGACCAAGGCCGTGGCCGTGTACGTGCAGGACTTCCTGCCCGGAGGCTCGTGCGCTGTACAGTAATGGAAAGCCATTTTAGATTGTATTTATTTCACAGCTCTTTCAGAAAGCTAAACAAGTCCCTTTAAAGACATGTTATGCTTTTTTTCTCCACCACTTAGAAAAAATATTGATAAGTATATTAATAAATTAATTAAAGCTCCTTTAGGTCAAAGTTCACAGCACATTATTTGACCAATAGGTCATCTTTAACTAAACTTTAAACCACGTGTTTATCATGCATGGGGACAGGGGGTCATTTGTTCATAACATTTGACATTACTGCTGTACGATTGTAGAGTTGACTTCATCTAATGTTTGTGTCATAAGCGTTTTAATGTTATGAGGCAATAGAATGAAATTTGATTTGACCACATGTGTTTCTTGCCTTGATTATGCGTCTTGGTCGACTAACGATTCGGGAAAACCAGAGTTAGCTTCTGAAACATGACACTAACGTGACTGCTTGTAACACGGTAAGAAGTCATACGAGGTCAAAATGATTTAGAAGCATAAGGATATCTTTATTGGTGTTTGCTACAAGTCAGCATTCAAGATACACATAGACATATTGGGAAGCGACAAGAAGATTTTGACATTTATGGCGTACAAGTCAACTATTCGAACCGTGAGGCCGAGTGAACATTTAACACTTCAATTCT
This sequence comes from Hippocampus bargibanti, assembly GCF_051943395.1. Classification (NCBI taxonomy): domain Eukaryota; kingdom Metazoa; phylum Chordata; class Actinopteri; order Syngnathiformes; family Syngnathidae; genus Hippocampus; species Hippocampus bargibanti. The sequence goes on from NC_142735.1 coordinate 21,437,582, forward strand.
ATTGCTTTGCAATCGCAACCTCGTCATTGTCGGATCACCTCCTGGCCTTGAGCGCATTTGGAAGTAAATATCAAATATATCATGTATTTGTTATTGCTAACATCAAACCTAACACACGGTAAAGCTATAGTTCTCATTTTGATGGTGTTCTTGTTGAAAAGTAAAAACGTCGACAGAGAGTAAGAGTCTGGAGCAATTTTCAGGGATACTGGAGGGACATGCAATAGGATGGAATCGGAGGGCAGAGAGGAGCAAGCGTCAAATGAGAGGATCATCACACATGCATTTGAACATCAGTTCCCACCCATATCGAGTTCACTCTGACGTCAACAACCCCGGTCCGTGGGAATGAGTGAGTTTCAGCATGCCTACTCACATTCATCTTATTATGTCAGTTCAAAAGCATTGTCAACCTTTTGTGTTCATGTTATCACATACGAGTTCAGGTTCAATTTGTATTATTTTAAGACGTCATGTTTTAAAGTTAACATCAGTTCTCGTCAGTGGTATAAAATATGCTTTCAATACACATTTTTTGTTTGAACGTCTCAAATCTCAGTTTCTTTTCACAACTCAGGGCTCCAAAATGATTTTTTTTGGGGGGCGGTAATTCGTGTCATCTGGTAGAAAGCATTCAAAACCAAAAATTGTCAAGTCAATTTCAATCCAATTAATCACGTTTACGTTTTTAAGTTGTCATGGGTTTGAGATGGCCAAAAGTCGACAGGACAGAGCCAAACGGTCATGTTTAATGTGAACATTCTAATATGGATAGACAGCGCTGCCTTGAGAAACGATGTATTTTACCAAAACACAAACATTTTCTTCAAAATAGAAGACACGATACTCACAACAGCGAAACCGTTCGTCTTCAAATATGCTTTGCTAATGTTGATGCTAACTTTAGCATGTTGGCGACATTTTTGATCATTTGGTAGCATTAAGCTAGCGGAAGGTAAAGTTGTATTGCTCACGATTTGGTCGGGAGACTCCCGAATTTGACCACAATACTCACTTTATAAAGCAACGATTGACACGATACAGAAAATTGATTTGTAAAGTAAAATACAAACATGGAAAAATAAAATACATTTTTATACTAATTGAATGTATAAATAAACAATGAAAGCATTTTTGTGTAGTATTTACTTCTAATCTGCACTTTTGTGACGCTCACATTATTTAACACGCAACACAGTCGCAAATATATCCCTATTTATGATTTCTGAAACTTAACATGTATGATATTGTTTCAAAATAAGAAACTTAATTCTCTCTGATATTAAAAAATGCGTCTTTTTGGGGGTGAATTGGCCACTAGTTCCCAAAGTGCTGCTTATCCAAATGAGTTTACTGTCACCATACTGGGAGTCAAAGCAAAAAAAATCGTCTGGATGTCTGTTACTAAGTCATATCTCAAGGCACTGCTGTATATGAAAGATAAACTCGCATTTGAAGCTCTGAAGTTCGAAATGACAAAATCCGACAAAAATCCACACACTTGGGGACTCAAATTATATCAGTAGCTGAAATGTTCATTATTTTTTTTGAATAAGGAAATAATTGAGTTGAACACAAATGGCCAGATATTAATCCAAGGGTAAAAACTTGAAGCAACATCCAGTCAGTTGCTCTCATGTGTGTTATGCAACTATGTGATTCTGTCTTTTCATCTTTCCATCACATAACGCCCCCCCAAACACACACACACACACACACACACACACACTCCCCACCCCAGTTCCGCCTCCTCCCTCGCCTTTTCCATCCATTCATCGTGCTCCACTGGCAGGCAGGCCAGAGGGTGAGCCAACGCTCTGTCACATCATCCCGACGCTGAGTGAATTACTCAGCCTCCATTAGTCTAACGAGAAAAGAGAGCGAGATGGCCAAAGGGGCACAGTAGTGAGAGCAAAGAAGGAGGCGGGACGGGGGACAGGAGAGGGATGACGGATAACGGGAAGCTGGACGGCAATTGATAGTGAAGGTTGGGAGCCACTAAGCACAAAAACTAATCACCGAAAGGATGTCTTGATTCCCTTTTCCAGGCAGCATCACTGCAAAATACGGCAGTCACAAACACAGAGCCTGCTTTGATTCCCGGCTCAACTAAAAATGTATTTCTAGTAATTGGATGAATGACTCCATTCTCCAAAATCATTCACTCATTCCCAACTATTTAATCACTGCATATGAATTCTGAGAGAGTATACTATTAATGAAATCATTGTTGCACAGGTTGCAGAATAAATGTTAAATAATAATAAATAGTAACAAATGAACCCTAAGAAGAGTGAGTGAAATGCCCAACCCACAATTCAATGACAATGAACCCCACAAACAGCAACAATAACCAATTGTTTGTAAATTAAATGTACTACAGTATGTTATAGTTATTTGGCGAGACAGCGATCTATTAGCTAGCTAGCTTTCTATTGAGTTACTTCTGGGTTGAGTGAACGCTGGCGCGTGTGGCTGCCGCTGCTCATCCACAGAAAAAATTATCCTGTCACTGTAAAATGACCTTATAAATGAAATGTATTATTATTATTAATAACAATAATAAGAAGAATCTTCTTCTTTTCCTTTGGGCTTTTCCCTACAAGGGGTCGCCACAGCAAATCAGTGGCCTCCATCTTTAGAGGTTTGATCCGCATGTTTGTTTTGGCCAAGCTTTTACGTCGAATGCCCTTCCTGACATAACCCTCTGTATTTATCCGGGCTTGGGACCGGCACAAGAAGACTTATGTCCCTTTGTGGCTACAGAACAAGCAACTCGCTCAGTAAAAGGCTCCCAAACACAAAATGGTCATTGGCACAGTAACATTCAAAAAATCAAAAACTATACTCACAAATAATAATAATAATCTTCTTTTCCTTTGGGCTTTTCCCTTCAAGGGGTCGCCACAGGGAATCAGTGTCCTGCATCTTCAGAGGTTTGATTCGCATGTTTGTTTTGGCCAAGCTTTTACCTCGGATGAATAATAATAATAATATTGAAAACTACCACACAAAAAAACATTTAGTAGTTATGTGTGGGTGCCACAAGAGGTTAGCAAAATATCCTTTTTTCTACTAGACAAAGTGACACAAGCCTGACCATATGAAGATATTCACACAACATTCAGTGGCCCCAAAATGACAGCAAAGCAAAACGTAAATAAACAATAGTAAGTCATGGTGGATATGATTAAAAAAAAGTACAAACCGATGACTTTGTAAATACATAGAATTCATTCTATTGTTTTAAACTGCGTGTATTTTACAGAACAAATCCAAACTTGCACTTTATGTCCGTCCCTGTTTTTCGCAAGAATTCATCCAGCAAATAAAAATAATTCAAAATATGTTTGACTACCTCATCAAAATTGCATTGTGGATGTTTATTTAGTGGATAGCTAACACTCACTACAGTTGCAACAGCACTATCAAATCGTACAGTCACTACTTAGGCCACTACATACTAGAGAGGGAGCGATTCCTGATCAAAATGGCTTCCATTGACGATGAAGGACACGATTGTTTGTTTTGTTTTTACATCCATGGGGGAAGATTAACCAACACCAAAATAATCAAACCCTGATGTGTTGGGGGATAAAAACAAAAAACAGTGCGATATGACAGCAAATCAGGCTATTCACTTCTGTAACACACACACACACACACACACACACACACACACACACACACACACACACACACACACACACACACACACACACACACACACACACACACACACACACACACACACACACGCATGTTGTATTTATGTGTCGTCAATAAATTAACTTGAATCATTCAAAAATAATAAATAAAGATGTACAGTGTTTGAAAATTCGATGTACTGCTGTCAATAAAGTCGATAGGAGGAAATAACCTTGCCCACTCCGTCAGGACTCTCTCTTGCGGTTTCAACCCGCCAGCGTCCCCCTTGGGGACGCCCGCCTAACCCACCTCCCTTCCCGAGAATCTCAGAGATCGGTGCAGCGCTCCTGCTTGCTGTAATGGTCAAACTGGCTCTTCCAGTGCATCATGTAAGAAGACCAGCGGTGGAATTCTACTTTCCATTGGCGCTCGGCCTCATCGATGTTGTCTAGGGGGGAGGAACATGACAGTAGCATGCTTTTAGCTCGAGTATCCATACTTTGGAGAACTGCGATTTCCCGCCACCACTGCCACTTATTTACTCAGTAGATCTTACCTGTAATGTTGAGAAGGCGTGGCAGGAAGTGGTTCCAGAAGGCGCACATCTGGTTCCTCAAACCCCTGTGGACCTTGACAGGTTCCGTGTTGAGCGCCACATATTTCTGCTCGGCGACGGTGAACTGAGGCCATCGCTTCCTGCTCTCCACCGTGCCGTCCACGTTCACGTTGGGATTGCTACGGACGGGACGGTGACCAGGTTGATCCAATTGCCGCCCCCCCCCCCCCCAATAACAAATTCCAACATATCTTACCCGGATCGTGCAAAGTTGGCCCAGTATCTCATGGTGCGGCGACTCAGTTTCTCTTCCTCCTGTGTGTAGTTGAATCTTTTTTCCAGGGGAAGGCCAAAGACAAACTCGATCTCGTAGCCGTGAATGACGCCCATCCACTCGGGCCAGGGCAGGTTGGACGCTCGGTGGTCGAAAAGGTAGAGAAAGACCCCTGATTGCAGACCATGGGATGAGAAGTTTGGAAGTGTGGATGAAAGACAGCATGATGTGTGAAACAATCAACATTTTTTTTTTGTTTGTTTGTTTTAAAGTCCTGCGGTGGCCGGCAGTCATTCTCGGATTGCTTTAGGAAGGATGGGTTTAGGCAGTGGCGGATCGTCAAGGCCTGCAAAGCCATGAATTCTTATTAAATAATTCAAATTGTCTTCTAGCTTCCTTTCATTACTTTTCCCCTGTTGCGTTGCTTCCAAACGTGTGTTTTCGTATTTAAGCATTCATTGTTACCAGGGTCAGAAATCTACCTGGACGCCTTCACAATGAGTCCTGCAGGCCCTGGAGCATAAAAATAAATGTCAATGAGACTGTTGCTTTAACCAATCAGATTTGGAGTTGGCAACCCAAGAGAGGTACCAGGGCCTTAATGCAGGCCGTGGTCAACGTCAGAGTTTTGCTCTGATCACTCGCCGCTCGTGACAAGAGCATACTGGCCAGAGCTAGCACACTGTATCGGTCGCGAGCTGCATAAGCAAATATATTGTGTTGATTTAATAGCAGTTTTGTCAACCCAAAATTGCTGAAGGATGAGAAGAAATGGATGTGGTTGGAGATTTACTGTTAAAGCCATTTTCAAGATGGACTTTTCAAGAAAAAAATGAGCACCATTAAGAAAGGTCGGTCAGTTATTTCTCGGCTAATGGTACCCTCTAGTGGACTTGTAAATCACACCACACTTTTTTCAGTCTGGATTGATTCAGACATAGCACTAGTGAAGGCCTAGCGATGAAATCCACGGCCCGCCACTGGATTTAGGCGACCATTGCATTAGATTAATTTGACTTGCCGCTTAACATAAGTTAACGTCATACCTTGTCGGCTTTAAGGTCCAAATTTTTCCACCTAGTGTCCGACTACTTTTTGTAAAGATGCCCCAAGATGGAGTCAAAGCAAAATATTGATATTAGACATGAGCCGATTTTTCCAGCAAATACTGGAAGACAGCTTCCAGAAAACTATCAATGAATAAGTCAATTAGTGAAATGGAACGTATCCTCGATACTGAACGGTGAGGGAGTGAACGTACCGGCGTTGGATTTGAGAGCGTTGTGCTGAGATAAGGCGCGAGCAAAGAAAGCCAGTGGGCAGATGACGTTATGGTCGCCCACGATGTCGTCCAAGGCGTCGCGGTTCTTGGCACCGTTGTTTTCGTCCATCCAGTCAGTGTACTGAAGCACCACCGCCTCCAGCCCAATGTCGTTAGCATGCGGCACGCTCAGCTTTGTGCCTTACGGAGAGAGAGAGAGCCCACCGTTCAAAGGCTGAGCAGGAATTCCATAAAAAGAGTCTCACCTTCCAGAAAGTCCCCCCTGGAGATGAGGCTGTCGTTGTCCTTGCTAAAGCCGGGCGCGCCGTACAACAGGAAGTAGGTGCCCTCATCCTGATTGACTCCGAGAAGCACTTGAGTGTCCTTAAAGTTGCCCGCGTTGAGCATGGCCTCCGGCGTGTCAGGCACAAAGTCGCCGTCCACCACGGGGACGAAGGAAAAGCGAAAGATGGACATCCAAGGGAGGACCTGCTCGCAAAATGGCACAAATGTGCTTGACAGACAAGTTCGACATGCGTCAAAATGATGCCGTAAAAAAGCTGACATTCTCCCATTAGCCTTATTTTAATGTACAAAATCCATTAAAAAAAAACAACAGCAACAACATACTGTTATCGAAGCGAGTTAACTCATTGACTGCCAGACGATGTGCAAAAAATGTGTCCATTCCAGTGCCAGGGCTATAAAAAAAAACTTACTCTTTTCTTTCATCAGAATAAAATAGTTAATTCCTAAGTTATATGGGTCTGGAGTTATCTGATCTTGAAATGGGGGCGGCTGTACAAAATACAATACATACATATTGATTCATATAATAATAATAATAATAATAATAATAATAATAATAATAATATATTTCATTTATAAGCGCCTTTCAAAACTCTCAAGGACACTTTACAGTCACAGGATATTTTTTTCTGCAGGTGAGCAGCGGCAGCCACACGCGCCAGCGTAACCCGGAATATAGTGCTTTAACAACAGCTGAGGCTGTAACAAAGCGCTAACATGAAAATAATGGAAATGCTGCCCCCTCGTGGAATGGAAAAAAAACATTGCCAGAGATCTTACCAGCGCATGAGAGGCACCCGCACAAGAAAAACCAAACCCGAAAAAAATTGGGAATGGCGCTCCACGCCATGCTTTTCAATTCCCGAATAAATTTGGGAATGGCAGCAAATGAGTTAATGTACACAATCCATTAAAAAAAAGCTAGTTAAAAAAAATAAAGCTAGTTAACATTCTGTCGACGGTAGGTGTGCCCATCAAATCTTAATATTTCTGTTTTTAGTTGAGTCACTAAAATAATGAGGGAATTTCCATTTTGACAAGGCAAAACTCCTCCTGCTCACCTGCAAAAAACTTTTATGTTCTTATCATGTGTTGGAAAGTGTTTTGAAAGGCACTTATAAATGAAAGTATTATTATTATTATTATTATGTCCGCGATGTCATTTATTTATTTTATACATCTTGTCAATTCTTGCTCAGTTTTGCTACTTGGAGGCAGCAACTGCATTAATTTGGATATCAAAATACTGTGGTCGCTTTCAATAGAAATAAATGTCGTAAGCAATATTTGATACTTCAAGATTTTGACTTTTTTTTTCTCTCATCATTTTCACCCCCCCCCCCCCCCCCCCCCCCTCTCTCTCTCTCTCTCTCTCTCTCTCTCTCTCTCTCTCTCTCTCTCTCTCTCTCTCTCTCTCTCTCTCTCTCTATATATATATATATATATATATATATATATATATATATATATATATAGTAAAGTCTCGTTATATCGATATTCAAGGGAGTCCGAAAAAATATCGATATAACCGGGACTATCGATATATCCGACCCTGCGCGCATGTAATTTTCTCCGTGCGTGCATAGAAATAATATCGATATAACCGGGACTATCGATATATCCGATATCGATATAACGAGACTTTACTGTATATATATATATATTATAAATCTAAAAAAAATTATATCTATCTATCTATCTATCTATCTATCTATCTATCTATCTATCTATCTATCTATCTATCTATCTATCTATCTATCTATCATAATAAATTTCATTTATAAGCGCCTTTCAAAACTCTCAAGGACACTTTACAGTCACAGGATAATCAGAATCAGAATCATCTTTATTGCCAAGTATGTAGAACACACAAGGAATTTGTTTCCGGTAGAACACGCTGCACTAGTATCGTCGTCAAAAAAAACTGCTAAGTGGCACTATACAGTTTCATTTTGGCTACTGTTGAATAATCTATCTATCTATCTATATATATATATATCTATATATATATATATATATATATATTTTACCTGAAACTATATATTACCTGAAAATATTACCTGAAACTCCTGGTCAATGAGCTCCTGTGGCGTTTTGGTACGCAAACAGTCGACCAGCTCGGTGTCGTTCCCCCAGTTGCAGCCCACCAGTTTGGCCAACTGCGAGGCCCGCCGGCGGGCCTCGGCAGGGCTGACGGTGGCCCAGGGAGTGTTGGGGACCCCGCTCTGGAGAATTGCCCTGGTGAAGACAGGCCGGCTATCCGGAGATAAGAGGTGGAATCCCACCGAGGCGCCGCCGGCGCTCTCCCCGAAGATGGTCACCTTGTTTTTTTTCAAGCGGAAAAACTAGTCTGAATCACTCACAGTGAGCCGGCATCCAAAAATGACAAAAAAAACCAAACCTGTTTGGGATTTCCCCCGAATGAGTGGATGTTGTCTTGGACCCACTGCAAAGCCATCCTCTGGTCCAGCAGGCCCACGTTGCCCGGAGCCTCAGACGAGCCGTCCAAAGCCAGGAAACCGAAAGCGCCAATGCGATAGTTCATGGAAACCACGATGACCGTCTCCGTGTAAGCTAGGTAGCGGCCATCGTACACATCCAGTGATGAAGAACCACTGTAGAATCCTGCAAAAACACTTAAAAATTATTGTTTCACGTTGTGGTAAAAAAAAAAAATCACCACCTGCAATTCAGATGGCTTAGTTTTGTGATATTTATTTAAAAAAAAAGCGATGTGAATTCTGGCCAGTAAAAGAACTTTGATAATTAGATTGCATATGTGCGCACACCAATCTGGAGATATGGCTGTTTGTAAAATTTACTCATTCACTGCCAGACGATGTGCAAATACGTGTCCACTCCAGTGCCAGGGTTTTTGTCATTTTCACTTAAATTGCAGCAGAAACATTCAATGCAGCGTAAAAGACCTTGAACTCTTCTTTCATCAGAAAAAAATGAGTTAATTCCAAAGTTATATGGGTCTGGAGTTATCTGAGCTTGAAATGGGGGCGGCTGTACAAAAGGCAAATGCTGCTTCCTCGTGGGAGGGAAAAACAGTGCCAGAGGTCTGACCAGCACTTTATCTGTCTGGTCAGCACATTATCGGCACCCTCGCATGAAAAACCAATACCTGAACAAATTCGGGAATGGCGCTCCACGTCATGCTTTTCAATTTTTGAATAAATTCGGGAATGGCAGTGAATGAGTTAATGAATCACAATCATTAGAAGTTCAGAAGTTCTAGTCAGCTTTTCCTGATGATGTTTTCCTTCGTACTTTTCGGCAGCCTCACTGAACTGTTCCCCTTCTTGTCTTTTCATCAATTTTAAGAAGACGTCCAATTTTTCGCAAGATAACTGCTGTGTCAGGAAAAGCCTCCGAGAACATCAAAACTTTACTCTGGGCATGTGTGTGACTTTGATTGTCCCTTTACTCTCAACATGCTGACAGTCTCAACTGCAGCTATAAGAAAGAGTTGGACGCATCGTACCTCCGCCGTAGATCCACACCATGACGGTGAGATTGTGAGGTCTGGTTGACGGCGGCACCCACACATTGAGGTAGAGGCAGTCCTCACTCATCTCCCTGTTGGGGTTCCACATCTCGCTGCCCGTGAAGCCGGGGAAGGTGGTGTCCACAAACTGGTAGCAGGCGTTGGGGTAGTGACGGGCGTCATACACGCCCGTCCAGTGACGCTTGGGCTCGGCCGGGCGGAAACGGCCCTTCCCGACGGGCGGCTCGGCAAAAGGGATGCCCAAGAAAGCCGTGACGTGACCCCGCTCCAGAACGGGCATGTGGATGCCCCGCACTCTGCCCGCTTGGGTCACGACGATCACGTCCGCCTCACTCTGAGATGATGTGCTCGGAACCAAAAGGGAGAAGAAGACGAGCGGGAAGAAGGGAAGGATGGCGCTCTGCATGACGGCGAGCGAGCGGCCAAACATGGCGGAGGGGCTCGTCGCTCTGTTTCCCCCGCAGAGCTGCAGACGGACAGACACAGGTGGAGACGGGCTAATTGGATGGAGAAGAGCTCCAAAGTGGAAGAATAAATCAGATGAGGGCATAAAAACAAGGACATTCAAGGAACGTGAACTTGAGCTTAGGGTAGGAGACGGTTATGCCAAGAAAGACAATGTCACGGCAAAAACAAGGACGACGGAGGTCGATTCTTGCAAATTGCAAAGAGTTTGTTCAAATTATACTCGAGTTCAACTCAGAAAATAACCAATATGTTCATGTCGTATTCGGGAATAATCCTACAAAGCGGTGAATCTCGTCATATAAAATGTTGCCGGTATCGCGCAGCGCTGATCTGTTCTATTTTTAACTCCAAAGAGGTGATAATGGGTTCATCTATTTCCATCTCTTTATTCATCCTTTGCAACTGAACCCGTGATGGAGTGCATTTATTATTATTTTTATTCTATTTCAAATCATCGAAAAGGGGAAAAATGACTTCAAAATAAAATTTTGGCTGGTAAACTGAAATTTGAATATACAGTGAGACCTCAACTTACAAACACCTTAACTTACAAACTTTTCGTCTTACAAACGTCAAATTTATGAAAATTAAACCTTATAATAAGCACTATTTTCATAATACACACCCACCACGGCTGGCGGAGTGATCTTCGGCGGAAGCACACGGCCGAACAGCACCAGAGGTTTAGTTACCAACAGTCCTTATGGAAGGTGACTCTCCTTCCATAAGCCATCAACGACCATCAAAAAGGTAAATAAAAGCACAGTTTATTTCTTTAATTACAGTCCTCATGTAATGCGCCTCTCTTTCCAAACAGCAATTCCCTTTGACCTTCGACCTCCAACGCCATTCCATCAAGCCATAAATGACCATCACAAATGTAAATAAAGTGACTTTATGATACAATGCAGTGTATTTCTTTCATTACAATACAATAGCACATGTATTATACATAGATTAAGGTATGTTGTGTGTGGTTTTAAGGCTTATCTAGTTGAAAAGTATATTTTATTGAAACCCGGGAATTGATTATTCCCATTTTAATGGTTTCCTATTGGATTTTTTTTTAGATACACACTTTTCGCCTTACACACTCTGTCTGGGAACCAATTAAGTTCGTAAGTTGAGGGCCCACTGTAGCACTAAATAGCTTACTAGTGCGTCGTCATTTGTAGTTATTGTTATCAAAAACAACCTTTGGCGCCGTGTGCAAGCCAGCGGCATGGCCAAAATAGATCCCTCTATACAACAGAGCAGGAATGTTCCAAAATAGTGACCATACCCTACACACGCGCACGTACACAGTTGGCCCCGGATGTTAATTTTGTCGCTATGGTAACCATACATTACAAAACCTAAATAGACTCATGGAAACAGACAGGTGGTCGATATCTGTAGTATCGTAGCACGTTTACGAGACAACTAAAGGCCGACTTGACTTCCAGCTGTTGGGTTTTATTTTGACAATAAGCAAAGCGGTTTCCTCCCACCCGTCGGATGTTGACATTGTGGCTTCAATACAAGCGAGCGACACTGTGCGTGGGCACGACGGAGGGGGTCTCGGAGCGATTGGCAGCCCCGCCGGTGAGGACACGAGGGGCGGCTGGATCTTATTTTAATAGATAGTTTGAATGTAGATGGAGGAGAAATGGACAAAGCCTCTGAAAAGATTGATTCTGGAAGAAATGTCTTAAGTAGAGACGCGTTTTCCATGTAAAGGACCTAATCCGTCCAAGCCCTTCAAAAATGTCTCCGTAAATGTCTTCTAAAGATTAAAAATGCCTCAAAATATGTAACAAATACATGTTTCGATTGCTGCACAATAAATTAGATTCGACTTTATTTACCTCACAGTGAAGACATTTACATTTCACAGCAGCAAAAACAAAATACAGGAGCTGCTGTAAAAATGAGAATTGTGCACAATGTATAAAATAAAATGAAAATAAAGAATATTAAAAAAACAGATTCATGGACGTTAGATTTTGTTGGCTTTTGACTCATTCTCTGCCATCCCCGAATTTATTTGGGAATTGAAAATATGACGCGAAGCGCCATTCTCAAATTTTTGGGGGTTTTGGTTTTTCTTGCGGGGTGCCGATAAAGCGCTGGTAAGACATCTGGCAATATATTTCCCTTCCACGAGGGGACAGCATTTCCCTTTTTTCCATGATAGCGCATTGGTACAGCTTCAGCTGTTGTTAAAGCGCTATATAAAACAATATGTATGTATTGTATTTTGTACAGCTGCCCCCATTTCAAACTCGTCTAACTCCAGACTCATATAACTTAGGAATTAATTCTTTTTTCTGATGAAAGAAGAGAGTCTAAGATGTCTTACGCTGCATTGAATTGTTATGTAGTCAACAACAAAACTCAAATTCTGTGGGCCCTGAAATTTGAGTGATAATAACAAAAACCCTGGCACTGGAGAGGACAATTTTTTTTACATCTGGCAGTGAATCAGTTAAAAATGCTAACTCGCTACTTTTCATAACTTGAAATTTATTTCATAACAAGGGGCAATATTTTCCCGTTAAGGTGTTTTGTGACTTGTATGAAGAGACGTTTGTAAGTAGAGGTACCACGAAAGCTCACCCGTCTTCCCATAATGCAACAGTGCATTTCAGCACCAAAAGCTAAACTCATATAGAATGCATGTTGATAGTGGACTGTTTACTTTATTGCATTAGAGTTTTGTACGGTACTACAAACATTTACTGCGCTTCTTTACGCACGTCCTATACTGTGTTCCACTAAATTTGGCCTTATAAATATTTTTTGTACTCATACACATGTAAATTTACAAATACATGTAGTGTTTGCTACATGGCAGTTTTTTTTTCCAATCGTGGGTGTTCCCGGTCTGCATTAACTGCAATAAATGAGGGATTACTGTATATTCAATTTCTCATTTACGACCCAAAGTTTTACTTTGAAATCCTATTTTAAAGTCATACAGTATTTGATCCAAGGTATTGGGAACGACAGAAATATTTGCTTTATTTTTTTTCTTTCTTCTCTACATATGATTTATGGAAAGAATTATGAGGAGTGGGCAGGAATAATCCCCAAAGAGAGCTTGCTGGAGGCTGGTGAGGGGGTCGGGTGGGGGGGTCTTCCCTGATATTTTGGATGTGTACAAAACCATTGAGGTGCCGTGTGCATTTGTGTGAAACTGTTAGAAAGAGGAGGGTGTGTTTGTGGGGGTGTCAGGAGAAGGAGGGGGGCACCAAGTGGAAAGAAAGTGTGTCACTTCTCAAATTAGACCAAAGAATTTGTGTATGAAGTTCACAGGAGGATTGAATTCACAGGCCGGGATGGTGGCAAGCGGGAAGGGGCATGTCATAAGTTTCCACGTCCCATGTATCGCACCCCACCATGGAAAACACTCACTGATTAACACTCATCAATTCATAATGTACCTGTCCTTTAAAAAAATGGATGCAAGGCAAATGTGGCTTTTTTTGTCACTGCACTGTAAATGAATAACCACTGAGATTCACTTCAGCTTTACCACAAAGCCAATGTGAAACAAAGCCATTGTCGCCAATCGCATGATTCGGATGCGGATGCGCCTTTTTGTGGATGCTTTTAAGTGTCAACAAGCCAATAAGCCGGCGACTTATTCAAGGGCTTGCACAGCGACTTGACTGGCAGCGGGGGAATTTTTCCATCTGGCAACAGCGCCGGTGCATAAACATAAACACGCAAACCCCACATCGTCAAAACACTCAATTAGGACCGCAACGAATGACTGTTTTTAAGATGGTTTATTCTGTCAATTATTTTTTAAAGTTATACCTTTGTTGGAAAAAAAGCATTTCACTATTTCAAATTGACAGTACAGAAGATGATGCTTTGTCCGTAACATACATCAGAAAATGGACAACAATTATTATTCGTATTCCAAAGCCAAAACAGATGTTTGCAATTTTCTTGTGTTAAAAATACACACCAGATATTTTTAAAATGTCAGGTTTAACGGACACCTAAAGAAATCAGATGATATTTACTGTTTGGAGGATAAAAATTCTGAGGATTGCTGTTGTCATTCGCATGCATGTCGGCGCCGAGTGATTTGATTAATTATTTTGGGCAACTGGCTGAGGTTGCTTTTGTTTTCTCAAGACTTTGATTTTGCGCTTAGAAAGTGACAACATGAGCAGAATGCTTTTTACGTTTGGTTATAATGTGGGAATGTAGGAGGAAGATGGACGACTCAGTAATATAAACTTTTGCGAAGTCCACGCAGTATTGGGAAACCACATCCTGACAAGTCTGAAGAAGATATGCTAGTTAAACATTCATGCATGCATCACACTACACTGAAATAAAATATGGATTTAATTGTGTAAACAGTGTGGGGTGGGGAGGTGAAAACAGGTTTGGAAAAGTATCACATTATCATATTTTTTGTACAACGTGTGGGACTAAGAACATTCAATATAATAATTCTTAAAATTCAATATTTTGGCTTGTATGTTCAGGCCAAGCCAACATAAACAAACGGAGCAATCGGATTCGTGTGCATCATTCCGTCATCGAGCAAAAGTGAAAGCCTGACTGTGCACTGTTCTGGTAACCATGGCTACGGGTGATGTTGCAAAGATGAATTTAAAAGGGCATCATGTCATTTTACGTCGAGTATGCTTACTACGCCAAGCGGACGGACCGGATGAGGCCGGCGCAGGTTGTCATCTACTATCCTCCTCTCCTCTGCCGCTTACGTCAACAGACAGTCCACGCAAATGGTTCCAATATCGAGTGCGTGTAATTTGAATCATGGATGTGCTTTTTTTTTTGCTGCGACCTACCTGGCTTTCCTTGGGTGGCAAAGCGAAAGTGCGAGCAGGTAGTACTTCCGCCTTCTCCTTCCTCTTTTTCTTCTTTCTCGGGTGTATAAATGTACAGTTGTGGACGAAATGTCTCGCGGTTCCTTCCACGGGCTGTAGTCGTGCTCGCATCCAGCAGCAAAAACAACAGCAGCAAGAGCAGCAGCAGAAGAACGTCAACACGGGAGTCTGGAGGGAGAAGGGGGCGGGGGGAAGTGAAAGGGCTCGCTAAGTCTCGCGAGAACACTTCCTTGTACAGTCGTGCTCGACAGCTTGGGTTGTCTTTTGTCGCAAAGATGTCACGTTCAAGATAAGAAGTAAAAGCTCAACGGCAAGAACCTAATAATTAATTTCTTACTTTGCTACTCTAAATCGCTAACAACAAAAAATGGCGTTGTTCAAAAATAGTCTGGACAAGTTATGGATGTATATATACTGGATATACAACTTTTTTAAAACATAACTGTTGCACATTGCAATTATATAAAGCATCAACACCAAACAAACAGGACAGATTACAGCAATTTACAATCACGTATTGTAAATTACTGTCCTCAAAGCCATAGTGATATTGTAGCCGTTGAGAAAGGAGCACACACGACTGAATGTGGAGACGTGTTTATTCCAACGTCTAACAAGTGGATCTGACTTGAACATAGAAAATTGCAATAAGATATTCTCAACCTAAACACGCCCCCACAAAAAAAGACTTTATCAACATTGCAGGGATAATACTAGTGGGCCTCAATCGGCAGTACATATGCACCTAAAAGCTAGCAACCACGCATTTGACGACAATGAGGTTAAAATCTTAGCGAAGGAACATAGATGGTTTGAAAGGGGAGTAAAAGAAGCAATTTTCATAAAACAACTAAATCCTTCATTAAACCGGTATGGTGGGGTGAGGTTCAATTTGGATCGTTCGTACAACAGCCTACTTAGGCAAAATAGGATTAGGAATACTGATGAGGTGATACAGGTCGAAGTGGGGTAATCAGGCCAGTCGTTAGTCAGAACGATAGGAACTATCGGTGGAGCAGCTGCAGAGGGTAGTCTTCTGCTCCCCACAACCTGAGAGCAGGGACCTATCATAGCAGAGTCCGGCACCGCCATGTCTGGACAGTAGGGATATATATATATAGATAGGGCCTAAACTACCAGTAAGACTTTAGTTTGCTGATGAAGTTTCTTGGATAAGAAGCGAAACGTCCGACACCTTCAAGAAGTACAGATGACTGCTGAAGAAACCTTTTCATCGATGGAACACTCCTGTACGACTGAGAGCTTACACAGACGTAATGTATTATTATTATTACTTGTGGCGTCACACCTGTGCGCCACGAGTAAGCCTTTCAAGTGCGCCGTTCAAAGGCGCCTTTCAAGTCTTCTTTCAAGTCTTTCAAGGGCATCAGTGCCCTGACGCGGGAGTGCTGTATAAGTAGCCTTCGCGGCGACAGAGGGATCGGACTCACAGAGACTCACGCAGATTCAAAGAGACTCGCAGAGACCCGCACAGGCACGCCCGGCTCATGCCGGGCCTCGGATGGAAATCACAGCACGGCAAAATGACTTGCTTGACTCCACACCACGATGAAGCTCTTGGACTCATTACATCTGCGTGTCACTTGCCTGGGAGATCTGACAACGAACCAACTTACGAATAAAGAGAAACATCAAACTCTTCATACTTCAGTACATTTTAGTGTTTGTATGGCACAGGAGTTGAATCAACACTTCTACTTTTAATGATACCGGCCAAAAGTGTGACAAATTACAATCCTACAGCGCTCGTCTTTAGTCAGGTAGGAATCTCAAGAAGAGGCCAAGTATGAGGGGAATATACGAGGCACTGCGGTGGACAGATTTTAATCAACTTAAGTGCCATCGAGCTGACCTGTCCCGCCTCTGTTCTCCTTCACGTACATTAAAACACGCAAGCTCATAAGCGGACGCAGGGATCGTAGTGGGAATCTGGTGCAGTACAAATGTTGTATTACTGCATTAATTGTCCATGAATCCAATCACACTTAACAAAATACGTATTATATTAAATTGTTTCATGACACCCCAGGTGAAGTTCACTGTAAAAATGAACACACAACATAAAAATATTACACACAATGTTAATTTATATCCAAGACATGCTTAGTTTTAAAAAACATCACCAGTATTAATGTTGAAGTCAATGTTTTTACATTTAGCATCTCTTTAACATGCTAACAATAAACTAGCATCAACCTCAGGGGTGTTATTCCTTCAAATAATTCAGTCACACACAAACACCGTCGGAACACATATCCACGAGTATAAAAATATCCAAAGGCAAATATTGTAAGTTATCTGTAATAAAATAGTTTAATGAGAGAACAGTCATTTCATCTGAGCTGTATGTCATGCATATTAGCATATTTGACAATAAAGTTGACTTTGACTTATTTGCAAATTTCTTCTTCTACCTTCCTAGTCTCATTGTATTTACTCCATGAATCCGTGGCACCACACTATCCCCAATAGGTCAATACGTGAACTGCAGGAACAGACGAGATTTTCAATTGATTTGTCATTGATAATAACACGTACATGTAATTTATAAGCGCCTTTCAAAACTCTCAAGGTCACTTTACAGTCACAGGAGAGGTTTTTCTGCGGGTAAGCAGCGGCAGCCACAAGCACCAGCGTTCACTCAACCAAGTAAAAAAATAAACAAAAAAAATAAATGTATACCTAAGATCCCAGGCTATGTCCCAAAAGGTGTGAAAATAAAAACATAACAAAATAAAATGTTTTAAAACTATGATGAAGAGATAAGGAAGATGCCTTAATGTGATGCAAAGATACAACCATGCAAAGCTGCAGTCGAATTAAAAAAAATGTAATTTCACAAATGTAGTCATTTTGTGCTCAACAACAAAAAAAAAGTATTCAATGTGTAAATGAAGTTTGTTTTGAATTTTATTATTTCGGAGTTGAATAAATAACGAGTTGTAAAACCAATGTACTGTACATTATTTTTTTCAACCTCAATCCAAAAAAAATTTTGGTTTTCTTTAAATGCCTCACCTTCCTTAGTTGCCTTGACTTTCCGTCCTAGTTGGACAACTGTTTGTCCTAATGCGAGTCTATCTCAAAGATGCGCGATGTGGAAAAAGCCACAGAAGCAAATCCAACAAGCACCCAGATCAGTTGCGTTATTTATTTATTTATTTTATGGCAACTGTCCACGGCATATGCTTTGGTGTCCATGTAATAGCCTTTCGCTGCACCCCGACTGCTGATCCAGACCTCTTATTTAATTGCCACTGCAGCAACACTGACTGGGCACAACATCAAACTCTCTTGCTGCCTTCTTCCATACCTCCATCCACCCTTAAAGGACAACCGATTTCACTTTTTTGTTTCTTAACTGACACCAGAAAAACGTTTTATAGCATCTAAAATACAGAAAACACGCAGTATGATATTTTTATTCAAATGCAAATAACCAATAAAAATGACTTAAAGTGTCCAAAATCTGCAAACAATTGAGCTGCGAATTGGGCATTTTCAGAAAGTCCCGCCCCCAGTTTGTGACATCACGCCAAGACATCTTGCATTGCTTGAGAATGAAAACAATGTCTTTAGATTCGGAGAATATGCTTTCTTGTTCCACCTCCAGTTATGAATATGATTCAAATAGTTTTGAAGAGGAAAGCATACATGTCTGCACTCGATTAAAGAATTTATTCCATGCCATTTTGAGGCAACATTGGGGAGAAACGATCACCAGAAAAGAGGCACAAAATGGCGACCTCCTGTGGCCACCTCCGTTTCCATAGGCTGATAAATTCCTTATATGGAGCTTGGACGCCCTCTTCTGGCGGCTTTTGGGTGCAACAGAAGGTTTTCAGACCAAACAAGACAGCAAAATACATTGACGTGATGGAAGGATGTGTTTTTTTTTTTCGGTCAGGGGGTGTTCCTTCAGTGATGTCACGTACTGACTCGTCACCAACTCAAAAACAAGACTTCCTGAATATTCAGCGCGAGTCTTAAAACGTAAAATATAGCTATATGCGGTGGAATCTTTTTAAAACACGCTCAGTATAAGTCATTTGAAGCCATTTTACAAATTATGGACACAACTTGTCCGGAGACGTCGGTTGTCCTTTAAACTGCCATGCCATTCCCTCCCTCCTACCCGACGGCTTGCCGACTTGGGTTTGCTGACGCACAATTTGTGACTTTCACTTGGATTCGTTGGACTGCGTGGAAAGCAAAAGTAATATTGAGAGTGGGAAAAAAAACACCTCCAGTAATGCTAACATTTAGCACATAATGACGTCCCTCTTTGGACTCAAGTCTCCAAAGGACGTCCGCACCACGCGGCAGCTAAATATACTCCTGTGAACCATTACTATAAACCAATGATCTAATTATGTCAGCCTTCTGATCCCATTGCTCGGTCTGACTGATATTTTTAGCGCCTTTTCAGAGTATTTTTTTTCTCCGTTGTGTTTTGGGCATCTTGTCTTTTGCAGCTCGCAGTTTACATTCAACACAAGCATATTTTACATTTGCATATGACCAGATTGTTTCATCCAGTTATGATTTACTTTCACTCAAATCAATTTTATTTTATTTCATGCGTTGTGCGTTGATATATTTTAGCTGCTGAGTTGCATCTCGGCAGGCCCAAATTCTTCCCGTGAAACAAGATTACGCTGACCCTCAGTGGCTAAACACTAATATTACTCGAGGCTGCATAAGTTGCCGATTTGATGATTTAATTAAAAAAAAAACAGGCCCCATTAAGTCATTTTCAGAATCTGGGATGATTCATAAGGGTTACATTTTTTAAGCTCTACAATATTGCAAAGAGAAAGAAATGTAAAAATATACAGATTTAACTTATTCATTGCCAGACATGTGCAAAAATGTGTCCACTCCAGTGCCAGGGTTTTTGTCATTGTTACTCGAATTCCAGGCCCCACAGAATATTGAGTTTTAGAACTACATAAACATTCAATGCAGCGTAAGAAACCTTACTCTCTTGTTTCATCAGAAAAAAAGAGTTAATTCCTAAATTATATGGGTCTGGAGTTACATGATCTTGAAATGAGGGAGGCTGTCCAAAATACAATGCAATACATACATATTGGTTTATATCGGGCTTTAACAACAGCTGAAGCTGGAGCAAAGCACTAACGTGGAAAACGGGAAATGCTGCCCCCTTGTGGAAAAGAAAAAAAAAATTGCCAAAGGCCATGGCCAGCGCTTTATCGGCACCCAAACAAGAAAAAAACTAACCCAAACAAATTCGGGAATGGCGCTCTACGTCCCATTTTCAATTCCCGAATATATACATTCGTGAATGGCAGTGAATGAGTTAATACCATGCAACACAGCAGATGTGCTGAAAAGTTGTCCAGTCGTGCAGTGATAATCTGACATTCCTTACTGTCTCCCCAGCGGCTCCAAGTAAACTGCCACGCCGGCGTGGTCCACCGCCGTGTTCATCCTCCTCACGTTGAGCTCTGCGGCGAGGCCTCGGGATCTCTTATAAAAAAAGAGCGAGAGCTGACGGTCCATCAGGAAGTTGTGGTAGAGGGTGGCGAGGCGGGTGCACAGAAGCAGCTGAGACTTCTTGTTTCCTACATCCATGGCCGCGGCCAGAGCTAAGTGGTAGTAGCCTGCCGCATCAAAAGGCTCCTGGGACAAAAAAAATGATGATGGGACCAAAACAACAGTCAGGTGGGACGAAAAAAAAGTATAAAATGGAATATTAATCAATAAACAAATGAAGCAATTAGTTTTAAAAAAAATGACTTTTTTACATTAGTTTTGTGTTCAAAAATCCCAAACCTTCAGATTGTAGAAAAGGATGTCGCCCAAGGTCCGATAGACCCTGGCGTAATAGAGCGCTTCCTCGTCAAACTGCAGAGGGGCCGGACAAAGGCTCAGCGTCTTCAAGTAATAGTGTTCGGCCAGCTCACACTGACCTAAACGGTGGTACAAGGTGGCCAGACGATGGTAGGCCACTCTCTCATTCAGGTGCTCACCTGCATGGAAAGGCGCCAGTCGCTGTTGAGGCCATGAAGCGTTCCCATAGTTTTATGTAAATGTGAATAAATCAGACATAAAATTATTCACCAGGTGCGGGGATCGCTCGCTATGCTGGGGACGCATTTTAAAACTGCTACAGAAATATTTTAAAAGGACTTTAGCTCATTTACTGCCAGACGTTGCGCAAAAATGGTTCCACTCCAGTGCCAGGGCTTTTGTCATTTTCACTAAAATTGCAAGACCCAGAGAATATCGAGTTTTAGCACTACATTAACAACCATATGGGTCTATATGGTTGTTAATATATGGGTCTGAAATTATCAGAGCTTAAAATGAGGGCAGCTGTACAAAACACAATACTGTACAACAATACATATTGATTTATATAACGCTATAACAACAGCTACAAACCCGAACACATTCGGGAATGGCGCTCCACGGCACTCTTTTCAATTGCCGAATACGTTCGGGAATGGCAGCGAATGAGTTAAATAACCATCCTTTTTATTCTTAAAAAAAATATTTGTTTTTTACATGGTAAACAACATCATTTATTATTGCCAATAATGTAATTATAACATGTATTTGTTCCATATTTTAGGACTTTTTATGCTTTAGAAAATATTTATGTTGAATTTTTCATGGTGGGTTGGAACAGATTAGGGCATTTACATGGAAAAGGCGTCCCGACTTACAACCTTTTCGAGAACCAATTCGTTTCCTAAGTAGAGGCGTCACCGTATGATAAGCAGAAGGCCCCAAAGCCCAAATTTTGCCTTCCTACCCAGCGTGATGCTGATATCCAAAGCGGTGTGAGCAAACTCCACAGCCTCCTCGTACATTTGGAGATTCAGCATAACTTCTGTCAGTTTGTTACACAGCCTCAGCCTGCAGGACACTGCGCCACTCTTGGTGGCGATTGGAAGAGCGCGATCCTGCGTCAAAAGCACAGCATGCCAAAAGGATCAAAGATACAAAAGTCAACTGCCAAACTATTTGCTGGAAAAGTTCAGATTGGGAATTTTGTACTCAGGCAAAAGCAATTGTGGTGTCAAGCAACTATACTGAAGTGAGTTGAGGAGTTTATTTTTCAGCTTTGTAAACTATACATACATATGTGAAATGTCCTTGAGAGTTTTGAAAGGCACTTATAAATGAAATGTTTTATTATTATTAGTAGTAGTAGTAGTAGTATATTGTTGTTATTATTGCTGTTATTGTTTTTTGTTGTTATTGTATTATGATCATTTGTATTTTTGTTATTGGTATTATTATTATTATTATTATTGTGGATATTGTTATTATTATTGTGATATTGTTATTATTATTATTATTAGTAGTAGTAGTAGTATTATATTGTTGCTGTTATTGTTTTTGTTATTGTGTATTATTGTTATTGTATTATGATCATTTTTATTTTTGTTATTGGTATTATCATTACTGTTATTATTATTGTGGATATTGTTATTATGGATATTATTATTATTATATTATTATTATTATTTCTTAATGTTTTCTTATTGTCATTATTGTTGTTATGGTTATTATCGTTATTTGTTATTATTGTTGTTGTTGTTATCATTTTTATTCTGGATTTTTGAGGAAAGAGAAAATGTCCAAAAAACGTTTTGGGGGACGCCTACCCTGTAGTACATGATAGCCTTGTCTCGATCCTGGCTGCTGTTGAAGAAGACATCACCGGCAGCTTCCAGAAGCTTCAAGATAAATTTGGTATCTCCTGTGCTCAAAGCGACATCCTGAGCCACCTGACCACCACATGAGCCCAAAAAAATTCAAGAGAAGTAAACCGTTTGAGAAGTAAAGTGATTTTTGCTCATCAAACCAATCAGAGGAAGAAAAATGCTATAACGGTGGTTATGGACCTTTGATGAAATCAATCAACCAACCCTCCACACACCTGCACGTAAAGTTCCACCAATTCCACCTGGCCCAGGAGGTGGTAGAGCTTGCCGGCTTGGAGCCATCCGTACGCTTCCTTCTCTTTGCGGCCCAGGTCGATGAAAATTGCCAGACTGCTCTTGGTGTGGTCGAGAGCTGCACGATAAGCCCTAAAGATGATGAAGAAAGGACACATTTTAGGTCCTGATAAAAGATGACACGATTCAACACCCTGGAAGAACATCTGTCCATTTTTTGGCTCACTCGTTGAGACACACATTACTCGAGTGACATTACCAAAATCCAGCGGCGGACCGTCAACGCCTGCAAAGCCTTCTCTGCCGGCCTAAAAATATCTGAATCACAGACTGCTGTTAATTACATTTTGTCCATAAATTCTTATTAAATAATTCCAAATCGTCTTTTAGCTTCCTTTCATTACTTTTCCCCTGTTGCGCTTTTTGTCAACCCACAATGGCTGAAGGAGGAGAAGAAGGAGGAGAAGAAAGGGATTTGGTTGGAGATTTACTGTCAAATCAATTTTCAAGACAGACTTTCAAGAAAAAATGGACATCGGAAAGAAAGTTCGGTCAGTTATTTCCTGGCTAATGTTACCCTCGAGTGGACTTGTAGTAAAACACACCATACTTTTTTTCCAGTGTGGATTGATTCAGACATAGCAGTACTGAAGGCCAAGCGATGAAATCCACGGCCCGCCACTGCCAAAATCAGCGTTCATAAAGGACACCTGTGAGTGGCCAAGGAGAGGAAGAGCTGGCTAATGGCTTTCTGCACGTCACCCTCCCGTTCTCGATCAGGTGTGTCATGAAGCAGTCGGGCCTGGTATTGGCTGTAGATGATACGCCGGGCCCGGTCTGGGCTCTCCCACTCGTAAAGATGGCACAGACGTTTTACCGCCGTCAGCTGACCTGGTAAACATTGCCATCGAGATGATCCTCTTGTAGTTTCTACCTCTGGATATGGTCTCATTATGGATATGCCGACGGAAGATTTTACAGTCTGAGAGGTTAGCTTTGATAGCTAGCAGCAAAGCCCACTCGTAGCATCCTTTCGCGTAATGCATCCGCCGCTCCTTCACGCAGTGTTGTCCCAGCTGCAGCAGCACAGCGATGAAGCTCATCTCGTGTCCTCCATCCAGCGTGGAAAAAAGTTGCACGGAGTCCATCAGGTGTTTGTGCGCTAGTCCTTTAGCTCCAACCTTGAGACATAGCAGGCCTTGGTGAGAAGAAAGGAAGCACCTTGTGGTTTACAAAGATTCCACTATCGTCTGATGTTAATAAGGAGATGAAATACCAAGGTTTGCAAGCGCCACCGCCCGGTTTGCCCTGTCTCCGTAATCCTGGCAGATATCCGCGGCGCCGTGAAAGCTCTCTGCTGCCCTCCGAGTATCACCCATGCACCGGAGTGCCACGCCGCGCATGTTGAGTACCAGACCTTTAGATTAGATTACATTAGATTAGATTTGATTTGATTAGATTGGCCTTTTAGTCTCACAGTGGAGAAATTGACATTTCACAGCAGCAAAATTCTGAAAAGAAAAGGAAGTAGAAAAACAAAATATAGGAGCTGCTGCAAAGGCAGCCACTCTCGTGGCGCCATTTTAACTCATTCACTGCCAGACGATGTGTCCACTCCAGTGCCAGGGTTTTTGTCATTTTCACTCAATTTGCAGGACCTACAGAATATTGAGTTTTAGGACTACATACAGTGTAAACATTCAATACGCGGTTAGAAACATTACTCTCTTCTTTCATCAGAAAAAAAGAGTTAATTTCCAAGTTTTTTGTTTCTGGATTTATCTGATCTTGAAATGGGGGCGGCTGGACAAAATCCAATACATTACATACATATTGATTTCTATAGCGCTTTAACAACAGCTGAAGCTGGAACTAAGCGCTAACACGCATAAAAGCCTAATGCTGCCCCTTGAGGAAAAGAAAAATCATTGCCAGAGGCCATGGTCAGCCCTCTATCGGCACCCAAGCATGAAAAATCGAAACCAGAACAAATTCAGGAATGGCGCTCCACGTTATGCTTTTCAATTCCCAAATAAATTGGGGAATGGCAGTGAATGAGTTAAAGTAAATAATAATAATAATTATTATAATAATGTGACACCACACAAAAGCCACTTGAA
Source organism: Hippocampus bargibanti (assembly GCF_051943395.1). Taxonomy (NCBI): domain Eukaryota; kingdom Metazoa; phylum Chordata; class Actinopteri; order Syngnathiformes; family Syngnathidae; genus Hippocampus; species Hippocampus bargibanti. Next base: position 21,462,546 of record NC_142735.1, read on the forward strand.
GCCAATTAAACAGCAAAAATTTGTCAATCCACGTCATTAAATAAGGTCCAATTTAAGTCAAATCTCGTGGAAACAGAGTCATCGTCAAATCGCGTCTTTCATCCGTTTTAGTCACGCAAGTCAAAAACTGCCGACTTAAAGTCTGTCTCGAGTCGTCCATCTTTAGTCAAAAGTAGAACCAAGATTAAGCTCCAAACACCGAAACCTGACAAACCTTCCAGCGGTGTGGTGCAGTTATCCGGCAGCGCGGCCAAGACACTTTCTAAAATGCGCAGCCCTACGCTTGGTTCAAAGTCGTGGATATGGAGCCATGCCAGCCAGATGAGGGCGATCTTCCGTTCTGCCATATCGGGGTACGAAGCGTCATCGATGAGATCACGTATGAGTCGGATGGCGTGGCCGAGCATCCCGTGTCGGTCAAAAAGCTGCGAGAGACAAAATGCCAGCTGGTGCTTCAAAACCCAACGTCGTTCGTGGCCTGGTGCTTCTCGACTGTCGCTTAAAGAGAGACAGCGATGCAAATATGGAGCCAGGTGTGCTGGGAACGAATCCGTGCCGGCGGTGTTGTCTGAGACGAGGAGGAGGCTACCGAGGCCGTCGGTCAGCGTAGCAGAAGGATGCAGCAGGGCGATACCGGCAGAGCAAATACTAAGATGGCAGAGGCCCATTTCCCTACGCAGCCTCCCTAGCGTTAAATGTCCTCTGCTGGGGGACGCGCTCGACTTCCCCCCAGCTCCTGCGCAAAGAACAAGGAGCCTCTCGAAGTAAGGAACAACCTTTGGCCCTTTTTTCTGAATCCAGAAGAGCATCGCCAGAAGATAGCAAGCTCGGGCTTCGGCCATTGCGTTTTGAGACAAGATCGCCCTCTTGAGGGCGTGTTCTAGAACCGAGCTATCTTTCACACATTCCAGGCAGTACGGCGTGGCCATTAACAGAGCCGACAGTCGTCCGGACATTCTGAAGAAGCTCTCCGTGTTCTTCTGTAAAAGATAAACGCAAGCCAGGTTGGAATAAATGCTCGCCAAAAGCTTGAGGTCTGCGAAAGATTCCTTGGGAACACCGAGCGCCTCCTCAAAGTAAACGCGGGCTTGGCTGAATTTGGACATGGCGGCACTGAGCTTGCCCAAGAGGAAGCACAAACGGGTTTGGGACCATAATAGTCGTTTCTTCCTGGCAGTTTCTCTGGCGACGGACAGAAAGGAAATCAATTCGTCGTCGCGTGAGTGGCCGTGGAAGATGGAGGAGGAAACAAGTTCAGGACTTAGCACGTAAAAGGCTCTGAACTCATCTTTGTATGCGCGTCCTTTGAGAAGAGACAGTAGAACAGTGATGCTCTCTGTGTCTTGTTTGGCCTCAAACGGTTGCACAGGGAAACAAGGAGCCTCCATGCGTTGGTCTTCAACTGGGTCCATCGCTTCCTTTGGTGTTCTTGTATAAACACCCCAAGGGGATCCATGCTTTAGGCGATCAAGAAGCTGTGCCGTATCTTCCAGGAAGTCGGGCTGAAATGAGACCGAAGGACCTTCTGGAAAAAAGAAAAACAAGACACCAAGACCAGAATCTTCTTCACGTCTGTTCTTTGGAACTCAGTCAGTAAAAGATTGAGTCAAAAAGGAACTCACGTGAACCATTGGTCTTGGGGTTTTGGTAACTGAACACATCTGGGATTCAAAATAATAAAGATCACATATTTGTATCTTGCATCCATCCCCATACTTGATCTCAATTTGTTGTTTTGACGCCATGATGGCTCAGCGAGAGTGGCTGCCTTTACATCAGATCCTGCATTTTGATTGTCTACTTCTTCCTTTCCATTTCTCCAATTTTTATCACTTCACTGCAATCAAATGTATGTAATTCTACACTGCGAGGCTAAGGAAGGCTAATCCAATCCCAGTAAAAATCGGACGCCTCGAGCGTCAACGTCCTTGTAAGCAATTTCAATGCATCCCTTTCTCAAGTTTACATTTCAGACTATTTGGAAGGCTTTTCGCAATCGATTGCAATTGATTTTTTTATTTTTTTTACCTAGTTTGTAGTTACGGCCGAGATCACTTTGAGACATGCTCTTGAGTAGCGCAGTCGTTTCCTCAATGACGTCGTCTTCGCGGAGATTGAAAAAGTCGACTTCTTCCCCATCTAAAAGAGGGTTGACTGAGCTGGACTCACGATAAAACACCCACAAACGACACGTTATTGCTTCCGGAAGCCATTTTGCATGTTTGCGTTTTCATCTTGTAGGGCACAAACACTCACTCGTAGGTGTCGCCAGAGGGTTTCACCAGGCTCGTCCGTACCAGGCCCGCTTCTCTTGTTTCTTCTTTCACGCCCAAGAACCAGTCATGACAGGATACCAGCCGTCCCACGATGATGATGTGTTCATCTGGGGACAAACTTAGCTCATCTGGGCCTCCCGCATCATATCGTGTGGTGGACACGCATGCGCCTGTGGCTGAATATAACGGAATAATCAGCTTAGAAGAAGAAAAAAAACACAATTAAACAGGTTGTCTACAGTATCTATTTTGGTCTCAAAATTTCCAGTGCATACCAATGAATGTGCCACGAGAAATGATCAATTTTCACTCAATTGATCCAAAAATGATTTATTTATTAACATCAACTATCGGTGCTAGTGACTTATAATGAGAGGCAAATATTTTACACAGATAAAGTATAAACTGGGATGAACTCATCTTTATCTCACTAGATGACACCTCGAGTTTATGTAGGGCCCGAAGCATCGTGACCTGTTGCATAATAACAGCACATTGACTCTCTCATTAGTACGGCACTAATATTAGTCACTCTATGCAGAGGATTAATAATTCGTAATTGTGAGCACTGTCATATTATAAGCGCCAGACCATGTGTTCAAAGACTTGCTCAGAAAACTTCACGAACCACGTGGCTGCTGAGTGGTATTAGCATTCAGCGAGCGGGCTAAAGGCTAAATTATGTGGTCGTTTTAAAAACAATGTCTGATTCTCGGGGTTTTCCTCTTAGTTCGGGAGTAAACTTCAACCGGGGCTGGCATTGAACAGTTCAGACTCTCTTTGATGAATTGTTTATTTAGTTGCCATGCCAAGTGTTTTTGTAGGGGTTGAGTTGAGTTCAGTGCCACTATACAAATCTCGTATCTCAAGTCTCATATCTTGAAAAACTCATATGTGGAGTTATTCGTGTGTCACAGCACCCTAGATGTGCATTGGCTTAATCAATAATGGTTAAGAAATGCTGTAATAATCCTGTAGATGCAAATTTCCATCTTACCAAAGTGTAGAGGGAAGTCACAAATGGGTTTGCCATCACCCACTAAAATGCCCTCTGAACATGACTTAAGAAACCACCTGCGGACACATTAAAAGAAACACAACAGCCACTTTGATCACCCGCTCCAGAGTGCTGGATATTCACTCCACTGGAAAAACATTGATTGCCATTGACAAGAATTAAGTTGCGCCATGAAATGACAGGCAAAACGACGTTTAACTACCCATAGGTGCCGTTGATAAAAAAGGGCTAAAAGAGGCAAAGAAGAAACCTGAAACTGGATGGTTGGGTTGGACGTTGTACGGTTGAAATAAACAAACATTTCATTGTCTTTAGTTGCATGTGATGCTGCTCTGTTGCTGTTAAAGCAGCAGTTGTTTGAAGTTTCACAATTGCATTGATGCTAATGATATGCTGGTAGCCCGTCTAAGCTATTTTGCATCAAATGTTAGCATTAAGCTAGTCGACTTTTTGGGGTTCAATTGTTTAGACTTTGTTTTCCGGTTGACAGTAAACATCAAGAAGGAAGGATAAATATATTTTTTAAGGTCTCTATTGTAACCTCCACCCCCACAAAGCGGTGCAATCTGGTCTCAGACCCGATGATTCAGATTCTGATTCGTCTGTGTAGGCTCTCAGTCGTACAGGAGTGTTCCATCAAGGAAAAGGTTTCTTTAGCCGACATCTGTACTCCTTTGAAGGTGTCGCACGTTTCCGCTCCTCACCCGAAGAGCTTCATCAGCGAACAAAAGTTGTGCTGGTAACCCTGGCCTAATGGCTAGAGGTGGACGTGTCAGACCTCTGCTCTGATAGGTCCCAGTGCCAGACCCCTGCAACTTTAATTTGCTGACAAAGCTCTTCGGATGAGGATTGAAATGCCCCACACCTTCAAAGAAGTACAGATGACGGCTGAAGAAACGTTTTAGTCGATTAATCAGGGCTACACTCCCAATGTTTTTACTCACTGATGAAAAGGTATCACTGGCTCCAGAGCAGGCTTGGGCGTGGTGCCTCGGGCCCCGTCGGCCAAGCAAAGGACAGTCCAGCCAGAGTCCAAAAAGGGAGGCTCGACGAGCGCAATGTCGCCCTGCTCCAGGTAGAGGTCAGCTCCCGAGGTGCAACTGTCAAACATCTGGTTGGCCGCACAGCGAGCAAACAGTGACCCTTGGCGACAGAGATCACAACATTAATCCCATACAGTCTCATCGGCAGATTATTTTCACGTACATGTTGATGACGAGCGTCCTCTATGTATTAAATGTACCTTCTTGCATGAGGACACACGTGTAGAAAACATGAAGCATGTCCTCCGGAGCGGAAACTTCAATTGCAAGACGGTTTTCCAAAGAAAGAAGCCACATCTTGTGGTCAAACAACACATGCTCCATGCAATGACCCAGCCGACCTTTGACAATTATCATCAAGAAGCCACATGAAAAACATTTTGGGAGGTTGTTCTAAAAAATACACAACATTCCCCAATTTACCGTGTGTGAAATAGGTTGTGAACTTCCACACTTCCTCGAATGCCTTGAACGTGACAAAAATCACACGGTCTTCACTGTCGACGGCGACCAGGTGAGCAGACAATTCCTATTTGAGATCATATTTATTTTTAGAATCATATTCTATCTTATAGCCCGCGATAAGAACAAAGGAGCATCAGCGCAGTGTGCCGATGCGTATGTGCAACTGCCGCGGCTTGGAATTGAAGCGGATTTACACGGGACAGGAGATGTGAGACAGTCTCTTTTCCTCAATGGATGCTACAGTGTCCTGTTTGCTTTCAACATTTAGCTTGTAGCAGACGTGCACATTCCACTATGACGTCCCTGATCCACTGTTGAAAAGGACGCTTTGATCCTCTCCTCTTTCATCTAGAACTGCTTTATGTCACAAAGAGGGCACAGCGAGTGCCAAAGAATGAATGACTCTCTGTGTCTTTGTGTTGTCATATTTATTATTTCGTTTTTTGTTGTTGTTGTTGTTTTGATTACAAGATGGTACCGCGACAGTGGCTGCCTTTACAGCAGCTCCTGTATTTTGTTTATCTACTTCTTCCTTTCCTATCCTCCTGCTTTCATCACTTTGCTGCTGTGAAATGGAAATTTCTCCACTGCGAGACTAATAAAGGCTAATCCAATTCAGATTCTGTATTGTTTGATATAACCACTTGCACTTTTACCAAAGTTCTATTTTTTCCTCCACCACAATTCTCTGCACTTCTTTAATCCAGCGTGTGAATATTTTTGCCATCTCTACTCAATTTTATTCAAAGTGAACTCATTCCAATGAAATTGTCCCCCCTGTTTCCCCCCCAAACTGCCTCCAGAAGCCAAACATGAAGCTTCCAAGTGTGTTTTTGCGACGTACCTCAATGAGAGCGCTGAGCTCAGTGCTGTCAGCCTGCTGAATCCGCAGTTTCCCTCGCAGCGTTTCCTGCAACTCCTCGTGTGCAGGAAGGCGCTCCGGACCCATGACCACATCCAGGCGCAGGGGCAAAGCTGAGCATGAAGTACACCAAAAGTCAGGGTATTTACATCCAAATCAAGAAAGCTTTCACATTGATGTCAGACATTTATTTTGAATAACCTAATTGTCAAAGTAGAGCAACTGAGCACCACAAAATATTTTGTTTCATCGTTAATACTTTTGTTAAGTGACTTGCCTTCACTTGCTACATTATTATGCAGGCTTCAAGCTTAATCATTGACTGCAGAGGGTGAATGTATAAACAGCTTGGAATGGACTCACATGACCCGTTTACTACTGGGGTCATTTGTTTTTTTTAACATACCCGAGGTCTGCTTACACGATCTTTGGAGTAACGCATAACATGGCAAATGTGCAAATAAATAAATAAATAATTACCTGTTGGCAAGTTCTCATCAGATGTTCCCTTCAGACTGACACCCTCTCTCGAGAAAGCAGCACCTGGAAAAAAACATGGAGACGAAATAAAGGAATCTAAATAAAAGTCAACCACGATTATATTTATGAGGTGAACACGTGTATGATTAGCAAGATACGGTGACAACATATAATGGTGAGTGTGTGTAGTGTGTGTGTGTTTGTCATACCGAGTCTGCTGTGTTGTCTGCTATTTTCCATCGTACTTGCTTCTGCTGGTCACACAAACACTGTGTGAGGACACACATCAGCATTTCCCTGAGGAGGAAACAAATGTCAAACCCAAGGCGGCTGCTTTGGCTCACCAAAATAAAGGTTTATGAATGAAGCTGTCATAGACGCGTGCATAAAAAGTAAAATAAATAGAATGTTGAAGACATGATTTGACTTTCACGATTGTATCACATTTGAAAGTAATCCTGATTCACACGGTGCAACTCTTATTTGGAGGCTAGACTCTATTTCTTTCCAGTTCTTTAGATTTCAAGATGGCACCGCGAGAGTGGCTGCCTTTCCACCAGCTATTGTATTTTGTTTTCTACTTCTTTCTTTCCTGTCCTATTACTTTCATAACTTTGTTGCTGCGGAATGTAAATGTATCAACTGTGAGAATAATAAAGTTAAATCCAATCCAATATACTCTGATTTCCTGGATGAAATGATGTATAGTACATGATTTTATTTTCCCATACTGCTCATTCCGCCTTGGTATTTGTTGGTTAATCATCACCCGATGAACAAACATTTTCCCCTAAAATGCCAAGTCTGGGTGTGGCAGAATGGGGGCTGCACGATGTGAAACAAAATACTAAAAGCAGCCATTTTGCTTTCCCACAAGTGAGCAAAGGAGCAGACAGCAGCTACAGTTAAACATACATGTACAGTAATGACAATTGATTATTTCTAAGATCTATCAGCGATATTTTCCAAACAAAATGTAGACTTTTTTGTTATTTGAAGTTACTATGACAGTCAGTTTGCTCACTGTAGGAGGAAAAAAAGATGCAATAACTGTATTATGACAATAAACAATGCAAAGCCAGCATCCTACTGCCACACAACAAACGAAACAGGCCAAAAACTGATCAAGGTTTCCGCAGAGGTGTAATGTACTAAAAGCTTGGCGTCTACAAATCGTGTGCCATGGATTTACCCAAATGACATTCGGGTCGTCGCTTCAAAAACTGTTCAGACTTTCCTTTGTCTGGCAAGAGTTTGTCACTGGGTCAAATGTTTTCATGCCAGACCGCTGGGGGCGGAACAACACTCTCTCGCATCACAGAGCAATTTCATTTGGATGCGAGTAAGAATGACTCAATGCGGATAAACAAAAGATTGTCACTTCACAATAAAATACATATTCGCGTTTTGTTTTCGGTTGAACAAGCTCAAAAGTAGACATGAATAAAAGATATTATGGTGCTACAACTTATAAAACTTAACAATTATAAGGCTGACGTCTTTGATAGGAATATTTCCAACTGACCTTATCTAAAAATTTACTTTGACACAATCACCACTGGGTAAGTCTGCTTCGCTAGCTGCGATGCGCTAGCTTGACGACCAAAGGTTGGGGCCAAGTCAAAACAATGCATCTTAAATGACGTCTACAATTTAACGGGAATTTTATACGCCCCATGTTCGATTGTCGATTCACAGGCGTTATTGCTCTCTGATTCGTGACTCGACCTTCCGGGGACGCTTCGTTTGCATTCACCCAAGCACGCGCGGATGTTTATATCGGCTGCAGATGGAGGCGGCTAGCGACCGCCTGCTATGAACAAGCCTACCGCGGGGCATCAGAGAGCAGAAAAACAGGAAGACCGAACGAAAGACAAACTCACTCACGCACTCACCTCCAGACGAGCACCGGCTCAACTTCTACGTTGGCACCTGTCCTAGTCGCCATGGCAGACTAGAACTCGTCCTCCGTCCCGTCATGGCTTCGTGCTCCGTGGCGGCGGCCTGCCGCAGCCTGGCCCTCTCGACGTGGCTGCTGTCCTTCTGCTTTGTCCACCTGCTGTGTCTCGACTTCACCGTGGCCGAGCGGGAGGAGTGGTACACGGCCTTCGTCAACATCACCTATGTGGAGCCCGCCACCAAGGCGCTGCGTACCGACAAGACCGAATGCGGCCGCTACGGAGAGCACTCGCCCAAGCGGGACGCCAAAGGGGTGGTAGTCCTACCCGCCGTGCTTCACGACCGCCAGGCCTGCGACCCCGCCACCCCATTCGTAACACCGGCTCACGCCGGGGCTTGGGTGGCTCTGATTGCCCGTGGCAACTGCACGTACAAGGACAAGATCCGGCATGCCGCCGAGCGCAACGCCTCGGCCGTGGTCATATTTAACGTGGGATCGGCCAACGCCAACGACACCATTACTATGCCTCATGCAGGTACGCCCTTAGCTCTCCTCACCTTCCCCTTTACCTTTGTATGTCTCTTGATGAACACCGGGACATAACAGGGGAACTCTCACAGGATGACACCAGCAAGTTGAAACTGATACTGGAAGAGACTCACAGAAAGGATGACAAGTAGAAGGACATCCAACAACTTTGGTTAATTTTGCCATTCAGGACTGGTGCAGAGAAACTGACAGTTGGGACACATTTTAAAGATTTCAGAGAAGGTTAAATGAAGTTCATCTCTAAAGGTTGCCTCATACTTATGGTTCATCCTTAAATTTCACCTTAAAGGCAGATATGCCAAACTTTCAGGGGGTAGTTTATGTAGCACGTTGTGGTGTTCAGTTCCTGACAAGTGATTAAAAATCAAACTTTTTTCACCACCCTCCTCCCATTCACAGGAACAGGTGATGTTGTGGCCATAATGATCCCAGAGCCCAAAGGTCGCGAGGTGGTGTCTCTGCTGGAACGAAACGTGACAGTCACCATGACCATCACCATTGGGACCAGAAACCTGCAGAAGTACGTGAGCAGGACCTCGGTAGTCTTTGTGTCCATCTCCTTCATCGTGCTGATGATCATCTCACTGGCCTGGCTCGTCTTCTACTACATCCAGAGGTTCCGATATGCCAACGCACGAGACCGCAATCAGGTTAGGAACGGGGTGCCTGCATGAAGGCTGGGCTGGGAAATCGCTCGCTCATCTCCTTGATACACTATCGTCATGTGACTTTAACTCATTCACTGCCATTGCCGAATTTGTTAGAGATTTGCTTTTTCTTGCGAGGGTATCGATAAAGCGCTGGTCAGACCTCTGTCAATGTATTTTCCCTTCCATGGGGCTGCATTTGCCTTTTGTCAATGTTAGCGCTTTGTTACAGCTTCAGCTGTTGTTAAAGCGCTATATAAACCAATATGTATGTATTGTATTTTGTACAGCCACCTCCATTTCAAGCTCAGATAACTGCAGACCCATAAAACTGAGGAATTACCTTTTTTCTGATGAAAGAAGAGAGTTTCTTAGGCTGAATTGAATGTTTATGTAGTTCTAAAACTCAATATTCTGTGGATCCTCCAATTTGGGTGACAATGACAAAAACCCTGGCACTGCAGTGGACACATTTTTGCACATCGTCTGCCAGTGAATGAGTTAAGGTCATTTTAAAATATTTCTGTAGCAGTTTTATGTGACACAAGAATCATTCGTTTGTTCCCAATTCCCTCCTAAGGGATTTATCATAAAAAAAATTGGGAGCTATTTTTGGTCCACTATAAAATGGCGCTTTGTCAATTGCACTGAAAAGGTCTACAATCACCTGACCGTACCCGATCAATACCTTTAAATCAGTCACTGATTCCCAGACCCGCTTTGAAATGTAGCGGGGAATAAACCAAAGTCACCATCTTCCTCTCTAGCGCCGTCTCGGTGACGCAGCCAAGAAGGCCATCAGCAAGTTGCAGGTGCGAACCATCAGGAAGGGCGACCAGGAGACGGAGGGGGACTTTGACAACTGCGCCGTTTGCATCGAAGGCTACAAGGCTAACGAGGTGGTCCGCATCCTGCCATGCAGGTATTTCACCCCCTTTACCATTGGAATTAATCAGAATTCAGAATTCATCGTTTTGGTTTTCATGCTGGAATCCAGTTCATCGTGCTGATCCCGCTGTTGAGCCTGCCATGGCCGTCGGGGGTTGGGTGGGGCGGGGGTCATCCTGCAGACACATAGAAGTCGAAAGTTTAACTACTCAATAAATTGTAATATTAGTGGTTAAAAGATACATGATCACGAGTTACAGAAACCGGGTGTGTGTTCCATCATTTGTTTACTCATATCTGTTGTTTAACCCTGTTGTAAAACTGGAATGATCAATGCTAACTATTAGCATGTCAATGGGATTTTACATATCATTTTGCATTCACTCATTCACTGCCGGACATGTGCAAAAATGTGTCCACTCCAGTGCCAGGGTTTTTGTCATTGTCACTCGAATTCCAGGACCCACTGACTATTGAGTTTTAGGACTACATACCATTCAATGCAGCGGAAGAAACCTCAATAATAATATATTATACGTAATAATAATAATAATAATACATATTTATAAGCGCCTTTCAAAACTCTCAAGGACACTTTACAGTCATGTAATTTTTTTGTGCGGGCGAGCAGCGGCAGCCATTCGCTCCAGCGTTCACTCTACCCGGACATAAAATGGAATACAAAGTAGAACAACGCCTATTTGTGTTTGAACAGTGCAAATATTTGCAAGAATCTGACATTCTCTTCTTTCATCAGTTTATTTCCAAGTTTATGGGTCTGGCGTTATATGAGCTTGAAATGGGGGTGGCTGTCCAAAATACCATGCAATACATTCATATTGGATTGGATTTGCCTTTATTAGTCTCGCAGTGGAGAAATTTACATATTGGTTTATTTAGCGCTTTAACAACAGCTGAAGCTGTAACAAATCGCTAACATGGAAAAAAGGGAAATGCAGACCCCTTGAGGAAAAGCAAAAAACATTGCCAGAGGCCCCGGTCAGCGCTTTATCGGCACCCAAGCATGAAAAAAAAACAAAAACAAATTGGGGAATAGCGCTCTACGTTATATTTTCAATTCTCGAATTAATTTGTGAATGAGTTAAGATAGCAGGTGTTCATTTAATGTGAAAACCCCACAGGTAATTAGCTGTGTTTTATGTTTAGTTTGAGGTTACATTGATCGGTTCCATGGGAAGTTTCCAAAATTCTCAAGTGCAATTTACCTGCAGTTAGTTGCAAAAATCTGACTCCACTTGTGTGTTCTTGAAGACATCTGTTCCACAAGAGCTGTGTGGACCCGTGGCTGCTGGACCATCGCACGTGTCCCATGTGCAAAATGAATATCCTCAAGGCGCTGGGCATCGCTGTGAGTACGGCGGCGAATGCGGGGGCAGTGCCCCACTTGGCTTTCACTTGGTCTCAATTTGGCATTGCCCCCCTTGTGTTCAGTTGAACGCCGACTGCTTGGATGACCTGCCGCTGGACTACGACCTGGCTCTGGGTGGCGATGCAGGCCCTTTGGCACTGGAGGCCGTAGTTTCCGGGGTGGCCGGTGACGGCATGCTAAGCGAGGGAGGCTCCTCTGTGGTTCTGGATCCCGGAGTGCGCCGCATGGGACTTCCGCAGGACTATCAGGATTCACCGGACACCTTGAGAGACAGTCCACTGACAGCCACCACCGACACGCATACTGGTGAGCTTGACGCTGTAGTGCGATGGAAGCCTTTTTGGGAATTATTCTTCTCAAACTAATATTACAGAAACTTGTCAATTCACTTACATATGCAGTAGTGTATATAAACATGCATGTGTTTATTTTACGCTGCACTGCCCCCCCGTGGTCAAAGTGGGCACAACAGGAGAAGCATGATTCATTGAATGGCAGTGCATTTAATTTTTACTTTGTCACAGGTGTCAAAGTGAAGGCCCGGGGGCCAAATCAGGCCTGCCACATCATTTTATTTGACCCGCGAAAGCAAGTCAAACTTGTATAATTAATAATTCCATGATGCTTGCTGAAGTTTGAACCGAAATTTCAAATTGTCCCATGTCATGTTTCTGATTCTGATTCTAAACCACAATAACAGTCATTACAGTAAAGTCTCGTTATATCGATATTCAAGGGAGTCAGAAAAATATCGATATAACCGGGACTATCGATATATCCGACCCTGTTTGCATGTAATTTTCTCAGTGCGTGCATAGAAATAGTATTGATATAACCGGGACTATCGATATATCCGATATCGATATAACGAGACTTTACTGTATTTTTGACTTCAGATTTGAAAACTAGTTATTCATTCATTTGTTGTGTGATATGTCTAGGGGATAAAACATTGTAATGTCTTCCTCAAAATTCATTTCGGGCCCCAAGAGGAAATTGTATTGTATATAGACGCCCCCATTTCAAGCTCAGATAACGCCAGACCCCTTTAATTTAGGGATTAACTCTAATTTTCTGAGTGAAAATGACTAAAACCCTGGCACTGGAGTGGGCACATTTTTAATAATAATAATAATAAATTTCATTTATAAGCGCCTTTCAAAACTCTCAAGGAATCTTTATCGTCTGGCAGTGAATGAGTTAATTGGGGACAAATATTTCGAGGTACCATTTTTGTCAAGGAAATACTGTAATTTAAGGCACTGCTGAATTATATTGACAAGATTAACCAACTTCACTTGAAAATTTGGCATGTTGCAGAGGAGCTCCAACCGATGGCGAGCAGCATTTCGGTGGCATCACTGGTTATCGCCGTGGAAACGGGTCTCTCGGATGAGGAGGGATCCTATCAAGCGTCTCAAATGGAGGACAAGTCCTGAGAGGATCCTTGAAAAATGTGAGGAAATAATAAATTTTTAAAACATTCTAAAAATGGGAGACATGGAAGAAGACCTTTGAGTTTGACCTGGTCCCAACCGTCAAAGACGAGGTCGTCTTAGGTTGGGCCCCTCCTCTTCTGCCGGGATGGAAACTGGTCCACGTCGTCTCATTCCCCAATGGTGCCCGGCATCCCAAATCTGTCCTCCCCATCTTTCCGCGGATTCACACTGAACTTCCTGAATCCAGAGAAACCCAAAACCGTTGACGAGGAAATAATTGAAACCAAATTTCACTCCAGTCTCGAGGCAAGTTGGACTGAAGGTTGACGTGAGACTTGACAAGTCTGTTGTTTTGACATGGAAGGATTCAAGGATAAATGTCATGTTTTAGGAATTTAATGGAAAAGTGACTGATTTTTTTGGGGGGGGTGGCTAATGTGCAAATCTATGTTGTGATTCGGCAAGTTTGCCTGACTTGACAAACTCGAGTCATGACTTGCTTGAAATTCAGCGGCCATTTGACGTGACCTGCTTGTTTTGTTTTTTTTTTTTGGTGGGGGACTTGCACATGTGACTTTTTCCTCTCACCTGTGGTTCTCTGCTTTGTTCACCTTCTCCGGGATAGTCAAAGACTTGGTCCGCTCACCTCTTGTCCTACTCCAGAATCCCACCACAAGGTCAATGGATGAATAATAATGCCGACTTGGTCCCGGCAGCATTCTAATTGGCTGGGCTCTCTGTTTGTATTTGCCCGCATGTCCAATTTGTTGGGTTCATCCTCCGTCCCCCTCCAAAAAGATGGCAAGAAATGTCAATATGGCAAGCAAAGAGAGATTTCAAACACATTTCGACCCATCTGCTGACAATCAACTTTTGGGTCTTGGGGAAAATGTTTCTCCTACGCACTTCCTGCCGACGCCACAGAGAGACGATGCTTGACTACGAGAGCGTGAGATTGTCATGTATTTTGCTACCAGAGGATATGTTTATTTTTGTAATGCTAAGAAGACTGAGTGGACTCTCCCTCTCCTGTCGCCGGCATCTTGTACCCTATTAAGCACCGCCAAGCAACCGGATGTCCTAAAGGTCACATTTTTTTTTCCATGTTGATTAATGAACTTGCACAGCTTGAATACCAATCAAAATGGGTGTCAAACTCCTTTTAGACGCTGCTCGCGTGGTAGCTAACAGCTTTAATGGAAAGTATGGAAAATAGTGCCAAGCGAATTTTCAAACATGCTGACTCATTTTTTGGTTCAGTACAGGTTTTCTGCCAAACAAATACATCAAGAAAATGAAATAGACAGGTTGCGTTTGCTTAGGAGGACCACGTCAAATTGAGTTTGGCACCATCGGTTTTGTCAATTTGAAATATAATGCCATTCTTTGGACATGAAAAGCATTTCAAGGTTCAACTGCAATGACTTTTCATACTCATCTTGGTGTTGATAGGTCATTAAAAATCTTCTTATGGATGATTTGTTGCTGCAAATGTTGGGGGCTGGAAGATAACTTTTTTGGGGGGGGTCGCCAAACAATAACTTGCTATCAATCCATTTGTTTGATCACTTGAACACGGTCCATGCTCGTTCGCGGTAATATATGATTATGATGATGATGTATTGTCATGGCTGCTTTTCTTTTTGTGAATGCTGTTTGAATTAAACTTCTCTCTGTTGTATTGTAAACTTTCACGTCTTCTCGCTGGTGATTATTGTAACACCTGTTCATTCGTTGACAATTCCGACACCAAAGGCAGCACAAAAAAATGCCCTGGTCACTAGGTTTCAAATGGACAGTTCATTTTAATGTTCAGAATCTATAACTAGAGGGTTGGCGGGGACACATTATTACGATGAAGACGGATGTTTTTGTTGTTTGAAGCAAGCAGATCCATCCGCTGTCATTTTTGGGCTGGTCTTTTTGCTATTCTGAAAGACAACATAGTGTGTTTGACCTTTGTGCTCAAGCTGTTCCTTAAAGGACAACTGACGTCTCTGGACAAGTTGTGTCCATAATTTGTAAAATGGCTTCAAATGACTTCTACTGAGCGTTTTTTAATAAGATTGGATTGGATTGGATTGGATATGCCTTTATTAGTCTCACAGTGGAGAAATTTACATTTCACAGCAGCAAAGTGACCACCGCATATAGCTATATTTTATGTTTTAAGCCTCGCGCTGAATATTCAGGAAGTATTGTTTTTGAGTTGGTGACCCGTCTGTACGTGATGTCACGAAAGAAATGCCCCTGACCGAAAAAAAGATGCATTGTAGCGGTCCTTCCATCACGTCAATGTATTTTGCTGTATTGTTTGGTCTGAAAACCTTGTGTTGCACCCAAAAGCCTCCAGAAGAGGGTGTCCAAGCGCCATATAAGGAATTTAGCCTGTGGAATTCAGAGGTGGCCACAGGAGGTCGCCATTTTGTGCCTCTTTTCTGGTGATCGTTTCTCCCCAATGTTGCCTCAAAATGGCATGGAATAAATTCTTTAATCGATTGCAAACATGTATGCTTTCCTCTTCAGAACTATTTGAATCATATTCATAACTGGAGGTGTAACAAGAAAGCATATTCTTCGAATCTGAAGCCATTGTTTTGATTCTCCAGTTCGTGGCGTGACATCACGAACTGGGGGCGGGACTTTCTGAAAATGCCCAATTCGCAGCTCAATTTTTTGCAGATTTTGGACACTTTAAGTCATTTTTAATCTGTGTTTTGCATTTGAATAAAAATATCATACTAAGTGTTTTCTGTATTTTAGATGCTATAAAACGTTTTTTCTTATGTCAGTTAAGAAACAAAAAAGTGACGTCGGTTGTCCTTTAAGTGGCTCCACATGGAACAATACATTCTTCACTGATGCTAAAAGGAGGAAAAGTGACTTACCGGAGAACTTCAGTTGGCCAAAGATGAGTTTGAGCTAGCGAGAGAATGATAGAAAGACATAACTGTCTTGAATTCACTCTTAGCAAAACTATTTCTATTGGTTCTTATTTCTTTAATTTTTATTTCTTACCTTGCTTCGTTTCGGGCTTCCGCAAACTTGTGTCGCATAAGGAACGTTGCCACGGCATCAGCAACCTTCAACCAATCATGACCAATTTCATTTGATTAGCAATATTTCATTCTAGATCAGGGGTCGGGAACCTTTTTGACTAAGAGAGCCATAAAAGTAAAATATTTAGAAATGTTTTTCAGTGAGAGCCACGTGCGCGCGCACATACGAACGCTCGCGTTCGCACGCGCAAACACACACATGCGCGCACGCGCGGCCACTTTTCAACAAAATATCAGAATGTATTATTTAAAATAACTTTGTGATAGTACTCACCGTTAACATGAATGGTTTTCCGTTCCTCGTGATTGGTAAAAATCCAGGCAAACGATCGGCATGAAATTCAATTTTCCGGTCGAGAGGCAAAGTTACTGCTAGCTAGCCTGCACACGGCTTATAAGCTTGCACACTTGCTATCTGCAATGTACTTCTCGCAGAAGTATGTCGATGCTAACGTTAACATGGGGCTTGTTAAAATGTCACTGACATTCGACTGTTTCATCGATGGTATTGTTTCTTTGCAAATTAGAATCAGAACATTTTCTCTCTTCTAATGCTCCGGTGCATTCACGCTGAAGTGCACTAGTTGGGCTCATTTAAAGGGGCGTTTACCTGTTTCAACGTGACGGCCACTATCATCCAATCAAAATGTTGCTTTCGGCCAACCTAGGTCAGTGTCATCCAATCAAAATTGTGCTTTCCGCCAACTGCAGCCCCAACGGGAAATGAACGGCGAAAAAAATGACAATATGTATTTAGTTTCATCGGCGAGCCATATGAAATCATCAAAAGAGCCATATATGGCTCGCGAGCCATAGGTTCCCGACCCCTGTTCTAGATGATACATAGAAAATATGGATATCCTCAATCTTAACAAAAATAAAGTCCAAAAATGGGCTTCTGTCAACATGTCAAAACGGTTTCAGTGCATCGCTGATTTTGGTATTTAATTTTTTTTGGGGGGGAGGGGGACGTTCTGAATTTTAAAAATTCCAAATGACTTAGAGGTTTTGTACATGACTGGAGCTTGATGGGTTCCCAGCACTGATGTCACCCATTGACAGCACGATATCTCATGGTTTACAACTATGTGGATTGGCTGTGCATCTTCTCAGCCCCGCCCAGCATCCCCTCCATCATACTATTATATTACTATACTTCACGGGTTTTCGTTTATCGTGGGTGGTCCTGGTCCGCATTAACCGCGACAAACGAAGGATTACTGTATTCCTTTTCATGCTACTGTACTTACGTTGTCTGGTTGGTCTTCTTGCGCTGCATGACCACATGGTGGCAGCACCTGCATCATGAATTTACCTGCAAACAGAGCCCCAAACAGGGATGGGAGGTAACTAAGTATAAATACTTAACTGTAAATGGGTTTCTCATATATCTCATTTTTCCGGGTTTGTTGTCAATGGAGCCCATAAGGGGACATAAAAAAACCTTTGCTTTCCCTCACAAAACTTTGCATTCTGTCGCAAAGAATGAGAGATCTTGCAATCTTTTTTTAATGGGCATTTAACGGTTCATTGTCTGGGTAACCGAAAACTACAAACATGGCGCTATTTCACCCGTTGGTGAATTTAATCGAATTTTACCTTAAAATTGGCTTGAAACACACAGTCTTTACATCACTTCTTGAGATCAAACACGGTTTCTCAATAAGTAAAAGACATTTGAAGCGAATGGTGAACAAAATAGAACTATTTTGTCGAAAAATGTTCAATGAGTTTGACAGACCTCTGGCAATTAGACCTCTGGCAATGCATTTCAGAAAACCTTTATTTGTCCCACAATGGGGAAATTTGCAGAAGAACACCCCCCCCCCCCCCCCCCACGAGGGGCAGCATTTGCCTTTTGTACAGCTGTCCCGATTTCAAGCTCAGATAACCCCAAACCCAAATAACTGAGGAATCAACTCTTTTTTCTGATGAAAGAAGAAAGTCTAAGGTTTCTTACGCTGCATTGAATGTTTATGTGGTCCTAAAACTCAATTTTCTGCGGGTCCTGGAATTTGAGTAAAAATGACAAAAACCCTGGCAGTGGAGTGGACACATTTTTGCACGTCTGGTAGTGAATGAGTTAAGAATGATTTGGAACAAATGTTCTTGACATTGACAACTTCATACAAACAGACAAATGGAATACAAGGTAGAAAAATGCCAATTTTTGTTTGAACAGTGCAAATATTTGCAAGAATCTATTATGACGTATCAACTTAGACATATATACACATAGGACCGAACCTGTGTTTATTCTCAAGAAGTGATGTAAAGAGAGATCTTGATCTTATTTTGCCTCTTAATCATTGGAGGAGCATTTCATTCTCACCACTGGACAATTTTTGTTCACAAAATAACAGGACAAAGGAAGTGATATATTTGCCCATTTGCTCTTCAGTCATCATAGAAATTACTGACATGTCAACCTGCAAAGATAAATTGTGAGAATACTTGAAATGTTTACTGAACTCATTGACTGCCAGACGATGTGCAAAAATGTGTCCACTCCAGTGCCAGGGTTTTTGTCATTTTCACTCAAATAGCAGAACTCACAGAATATTGAGTTTTAAGGCTATATAACCATTCAATGCAGCATAAGGAACGGTAGACTCTCTTCGTTCATCAGAAAAAAAAAGAGTTAATTCCTAATTTATATGGGTCTGGAGGCCCTTCGTGGGAAGGAAAAACATTGCCGGAGGTCTGATCAGCGCTTTATTGGCACCCTCCCTGTGCAAGAAAAAACAAACGGCCCTCCATGTGAAATGGTAACGAAAAATGTGGCTGGCGCCATAAATGAGTATCACACTCCCGATCTAAAACATGCATAAGACAGGGGGGACAGAATTGGTGACCCTGCCATAAGAATGTTTTAAAGGGAAAAAATAAAGCTTTGCATAAAATTGTTGCAGGATAAAAGTTTGCAAATATAATTATAATTGTAGAATATGAATGTCAAAGTTGAACAGGTGAATTTCAATGTGAAAACCTGATCCTGACGAGTATGCAAATATTCTTGCAATACCTCCCCCCAGACCCCGGTTTGATACCCATTAATCGACATTCGAGATGAAGCAATTAGCCTTTTTTCACATTGCATCTAGCATGGGAAGCAGCAAAGTGTGACTCACCCTGCATCTGACCGATGGTCAGGTCTCGGTCCAATCGGTCAATTCCTGCCAACAGAAGAAGTTTGGGTAGGTTGCAGGCCAAAAAAAGGCTGGAGGTTCCCCGAAACCAGCCGTCCCAGTACTTCTCCGACTTGGACAGGTCGATACGCCATTTGTAGACACCCTATTAGGCAACCACGCCAAAGGATAGTCACCTCATTTAAGCACAGTCTTTTTTTTTTTTTGGGGGGGGGGGGGGGGGGAGGAGGGTGGATGTACAACAGACAGAAGCGTGAACGTCTTTATACCTGGCCTTCGTCGCCACCGGCCGCTGTGTCTGTGTTTTCCTCATCGTTGACGTAGCTTCGGTCATAGAACTCCTGATTCCGGTCCTCTACCGCATCATCCCTTGCCCGTCCGGCCCGCACCAGGGCGTCGTCTTCCTCCGCCTCACATCTGTGACATAGTCACAATCTTGCTTTCAACCAGCAGCTGAGTCAACCGGCAATTCTGCTGACCAATCAAAATCAAAGCAACCTTTTGATCTGTCCAACCATTGACACTCTGGCAGATTCCAGGTTGCGGATTTGTCCGCTTTTGACGCTGATAGCAAATGAAAGGCAAAGATCTCAATGAAGACGGGCTCTTTAAACCCCCAATTGGTTCAATGACAGCTCACCTCCACTCTATGGCGTGGTCCAAAGACTTGAAAGACTTGGGTCTGCCCTTCAAGAAGTTCTGTATACTATGAAGCGCCTCCGTTGCACTTCCTACCAGGTCCGTTGCAGGTTGGTGAAATCCCGGCCGAGCGCATGGAGAACGTACATAGTGGTAATGTTCCATCAGAGACATGCACAATATACAAAAGGCGAAACGTGCCGCTCCAATTTTTGGGTTTAAATCATGAGTGAAAGTGGAACTGCAAAGGTTCTCACCCTCCACTACGTCGATGGTCACAAGTCCAACGGCGGTGGGCATCAGCGCATTGCTCGCCACGTGCACGGCGATGGCACCGCCAGCGCCGTGACCAATCAGGATCACGGGAGGAGGGATCTCGCCGTGGCACGCCCGGACCACGTTTGCTACGTCGCTGGGATCGACATAGGATGTTGGGTCAGTTTCTTGTTAGCGGAGCGGCTGCTTTGCTAGCAAGAACTTACCTGCTTGAAGATTAGTTTAAGATTTCGCTTTAGTTTTATTTTGACTTTTTTTCTGTAGTTAGTTTCAATTCGTTTTTAACAGCCGTGTGTGTTTTATTGCCTCATCTTGAATTCTTTGTTTAAAATGTGTTTTTTCTGTTGGGGATAGTTGCGAGGTGAAAATCAAAGAACATGGCATCCACGTATTGTGCAATTAAAAATGAAAAAAAAAGTTGTATTAATGTCAAACGACTGTATTAATGCCTTTGCTATTTTGCCTCCCTTCCTCTATTATATTGCAACTGATGTGGTGGGGCCCTGTTGTCTGCTAAGACAAGTTATTTGGTTCACAATGGAGAAATTCTTAAAAACCTACAGTAGCAAAATTTGAACAGAAGAAAGGAGAAAAATGTGGAGTATTTTCATGCACAGAAAAAGAAAAAAGAACTGTACATAGTCCAGAATGCAATATAGAATAAACATGGGCTTTGTTTTTATCTCTTTTTCTTATCGTTGGCTCAGAGTGTGAGCCGATAAGGGTTGGACCCTTGTGATGTCACAAAAAAAGGAAAAATAATTCTTCTTTTCCTTTCGGCTTTTCCCTTCAAGGGGTCGCCACAGCAAATTGGTGTCCTCCATCTTTAGAGGTTTGATCCGCATGTTTGTTTTGGCCAAGCTTTAAAAGGAAAAAGAATGAAAAGAAAAAATTAAATGACAGCCCAAATAGCTCCTCTTTCATCTGGAACTGCTTTATGTAACAAAGAGGGTACAGAAAGTGCTTAAGAACAAATGACTCTGTGTCTTTGTGTTGTCATATTGTCTTTGTGCTGTAATATTATTTGTTATTTAGTTTTTTAAATTATTTTGACTTCAAGACGGCGCCGCGAGAGTGGCTGCCTTTCCAGCAGCTCAC
Organism: Hippocampus bargibanti; assembly: GCF_051943395.1. Lineage (NCBI taxonomy): Eukaryota > Metazoa > Chordata > Actinopteri > Syngnathiformes > Syngnathidae > Hippocampus > Hippocampus bargibanti. The sequence continues at coordinate 21,483,724 of NC_142735.1, forward strand.
GTATTTTGTTTTTCTACTTTCATTCCTTTCATCACTTTGCTGCTGTGAAATGTAAATTTCTCCACCGTGAGACTAATAAAGGCAAATCCAAGTTGGCTCAAGCTAGATTTTTTAATGTTGTATGAGCAGGAGTCTGTTTGGGGAGCGCAGGGATGGGAGTTGCTTATTGCAAATCTTGGATGAATGTGCATTCTGTGCCCGCATGTGGGGATTAAGCGACGAGAGCACCGGCGGTTGGGATATTGCTTGAAATGAAAAAAAAGGAGAGCACTTGTACAGTAGCATCATGGGCTGAGTGACAAAGCAACAATGCGTCATCATCAACCAGCAGCAGCCAGTATGACAGCGCTTGCCCTACGGTGTCGCTTCTAGGCAATACAACGGTAAGTGAACTTTCAATTCCAAAGTGACTGTTATTTCTCGCTCCGTAAATCCATCGCAAAACTGGCGGAGATAAAATATAGTTTCAAAACCAAGCCCAAAAAAAAATCAGACGCAAGTAATTGTCAACTATGGAAAAAAAAAGTGATTTTCACTTTGATGTAGAAGTGGAAATTCATTGAGCTTTCGTCCTTCCTCATTTCCTTTTGTTTTTTTACAGCAGCGACTGTTTTTGTCCATCATTTTGCATTTTCATCACAGTGGTACCTCTACCGATTAAATTATTTAGTTCTGGAAAAAAAATATTAACTAGAAAATGTTAGTAGAGACACATTTTTTCATTCTTCTGACTTCAAGAGTGGCTGGCTTTCCAGCAGCTCCTGTATTTTGTTTTTCGACTTCTTTCTTTCCTTTCATAACTTTGCTGCTGTGTAATGTAAATTTCTCCATTGCTAGACGAATAAAGGTCATTCCAATCCAATCCATTTTTTTCATGTAAATTTCCTCATCCGTTCCAAGCCCTCATAAATAAATACAGTATTTTTCAAAAGCATATACCGTATTTATTTGAGTATAACGCGCACCCCTAATTTGCAAATAAAAATCTGTATAAAATTTTGTTTCACTTTTTCTCGGTTCGGTAACAGTATATCAATTAAAATATGAAGAACACTGAATCGAAACTCTGGATATTGGTAATTGTGCAAAACAGCAATGCTTAACTCATGTTTCAGTGTGGGTGAGGTGAGGAAAGGAAATGAAATGTAGCTAAAGAAATGGTAATCAACAATAAAAAAAAAGGAATACGTGTGATCCGGGTCTTTCAGAGAATCAAAACTGAAGGGCACTTTAACAACAATTCGACTATGGAGAATAGCCATGGACATGCTGCCCCCTCCTGGAAGGGATAAAGAATTAAATATACAGTGATACCTTGGCTTACGAACTTAATTGGTTCCCAGACAGAGTGTGTAAGGCGAAAAGTGTGTATCCCAAAAATTGATTTCCCATAGGAAACAATTAATATGAGAATAATCCGTTCCCATGTCCCAATAAAACATAATTTTCTACTTTATAATTTTCTAAGCCTTAAAACTATGCCGGGAATAAAGGACAAAAACAGTCATCTGCCATTTTGTTGTTAGAAGAACGGGCTCGTTCGCGAACGACACATCAGTCATTGAGGCAGCTCCGTGTACGAAAAAAGTTTGTATGCCAAGGTAAAGTTCGTAAGCCAAGATAAAATGTTCATAAATGTAATGTTCGTAAACCAAGGGGTTCGTTTATAACGCGCACCCAAACCTTGAGTTCCTTTTTTAGGTAGAACATTTTGCGCGTTATACTCGAATAAATACGGTACATGCATCAAAATATGCCCAGAATACACGTGACAATTAGATAATTGCACAATAAATGAGAGTTGTGCATAAGATGAAAAACCACGACTAAAATAGGGCATAAAAACGCTGATAATTTAACTTTGCGTTTCTTTTTGAGGTGTTTCGTTAGTTGAAAATTTGGGCTGAAGACATGTTCGTGGGTAGAGGTACCACCGTACATGAACTCGAATCCCCTTTGAGCTTACCTTGACATTGTTTGAGTGGAGAAGTCATCCGATTGGCGGACCATGGTGTCACCTTGACAGGATGTTAAAAAAAGTCGATAAATCCACTTCAATAGGACTGGGCTCACTGAATCATTTTACAATTCAACCGATGTACACTTTGATGATTCAGGTATTGTAATGGTGTAAAAAAATGGATTTGGCATTTTTACTGGCATTATGTGTGGAGATGTGAGACTCACCGTGCCCCCTGAGGTCCATTGCGAGCACCTGGCAACCAACTCTGGCAGCAATGGCCGTCTGTAACGTACAAAAGAGTCGACCGCGTCCTATTGCCGAGCCCTTGCTCCATTTATTCCATATCAAGTGGCCTACGGACACACTCACAGTAAAAACGGCCCAGGACAGGGCCGAGTGCCCCCCTCCATGCAGAAGAACCAGCAAGGGGCCTTCGTGTCCCGCTTTGTAAACCCTGAAGACATCTCGGCTGTCAGTTTGACCAACGCTCACGTCCTCCATTTGCTCAAAATACTCCTTCCACGACACGGGCGAGTAGTCCAATGTCCGGCCTACGTTGCTGGTCCGCATGTAGGCACACACAATTAGAGACATGTAGCTTTCCTCACCAACAATTCCGAACATAATCTCTGAACAATTTCAATTTGGATCTCAAGGCACAAGCTGGATTTTTTTCACATTTTTGGAAAAGTGACTTACTGCTCCTTGTCAAAGTTCTCCTCCCACATGTTTGCTTCTCAGCAGCTGTCGATGCACCAGGCCTTTTCCCCTCAAACGTCTCACACGCGCTTTGCGACGTCCAGCAGGATGACATCCATCTAACGAATAAGACGACACCCTGTGAGCACGGATATGTACGGCGGAACATTAATGAGTCAGCTGGTCGTGTCAGGCGACATCTTGGCAGCGGTGGCCCATTGGCTGACGTGACAGGAGTGGGCCCGCAAATTGACACAATTAACTTTTTCAGTTATGTCATTTGCACTTGTGTGTATAAGTTGGTCTAATATATAGGCCATTTACCATTCTCTAAAGAAAACATGATTTAACCTAATGCTTAGCCTACCTTAATATTAATATTGGATGGATTGGATTAAATTAAATGTCTCCACTGTGAGACTAATAAAGGCATATCCAATCCAATCCAATTAGTATTGCAGTGGAGAAATGTACATTTCACAGCAGCAACGTTAAGGAAAAGAAAAGGGACAGAAAGAAGTAGAAACACAACATCTCATATATCAGGGAGAATACTTTTGAAATGAACCGTTAGCATCAGTATGGCAGTTTTACAAGCCTTTAGACCAATGATGTCTAAACTATGGCCCCAGGGGCCATAACAGCCCCCCATCCATTTTCAGCAGCCCACGACATAAATATATCAACTAAAAATGACATGTGCTGCGAATTTAGCCAAAAAAGTTGAAGGTGGCAATGTGAGAAAGGAGGTTGTACTGAAGAACTTTGTATCTACTTAAAGATACAAATGTTCCATTTATGATTAAAAGAATCACAAATTATCTTCATAAGAATGGAGTGAATATAATCAGGTCATTCAGTTTTAGAGGCCAAAAATGTTTCTTCCATTTTGTGCTCTTTGGCTAATTTTTCAAGCTATCACAGGAATGATCCATAAGTCATTGACAATTTGTAACGCTACTACAGTGTTTTTTTTTCAGTGAAGGTGATAGAACGTTTATATACACTTTATCCCAACAGAAGGAATTATGTTTCTTTAAGATAGTAAGTAAAGGCTAAAATTTAGATATATTTAAAAATGCCTGAGGATTCAAAATCCCAACCAATGGCATCATGACACAACAACTCCACCACCAGCACCGGTGTTCCACTTTCAGTTGGATGTGACACATGCATAGAAGTAGCAAACATTCCCCTCAGGTGTGAATGACAGACAGTAACCTAGTAACCAGCAGAGGACCAACTATCAGTTCAGAAAAAAATCCATCAGTTTTCTCCCAATTATCTGGGTGCAGCAGCTTCATGGGGGAAGCCCAGACTTCCCTCTTTGTAACCACAAGATCAATTTCCCCTAAAAATCATACTGATGGCACAACTTCTGCCACCCGGCAGTCCGGAGACTCAACTCCCTCCCAGCCCTGCCCAGCCTGCCCCTTCCCACTGCCACACTCACCGAACTCTGAGTACACGCTACATGCTGTACGATCATCCTGAACTCTATTTTTTGTTCTTTCTCATTTTTTTTTTCTGCAAGACCTCACTTCAACCCTTTCTTGTTGTTTTTTTTTTTGCAATTACGACATTACGTCACTTTATGTACGTCACTTTCTCACTTTACATATGTCACTACCTCACTTTACATACGTCACTGCCTCACTTTCCAGACGACACTACCTCACTTTACATACAGAAATTACAAGTATTGTCTGTTGTCAATTGTATGTCTTTTAGCCACGTTATAAGTGCCTTGCATGTCTTGCACGCTGGGTCCGAGAGGACATTAATTTCATTTGTGCTGTATGTCATGCATATTAGCACGTTTGACAATAAAGCTGACTTTGACTTTGACTTGAAACTTCACTTTTAATTTGAGATTATCAAAGAACTCCGTACATCACACGTGCAGTCTCAATTCTTCAAAAATTGGGACAGATAACTTCAACTCAAATTTTATTTATGGAGGACTTTCACAACAACCATCACTGCATAAAAAGTGCTCCACGTTGAGTAAAAAAGAAATTACTAAAAAGAAAACCAGTTTAAACAATAAATTAATATTGACAACAAAGCAGGCTTAATCGCTTTTGAGTCCTTGGTACCTCTACTGGTGTCCGATTCACTGATTTAAGGGACAGGGTGCAGGTGTGGGGGGAGGTGTAAGAGCTCAGAGAAGGAAATTTGGGTGAGACCATTTAAATACTTAAAAAGAAATAATTTTAAAATGAATTGTGAAAATATACAGGGACACAGTTAAGTGAGGACGGAATTGAAGTTATGTCTTGCCTCTGATGAACTTTTCAGGGGAGCAGCAGCATTTTGGCCCAACTGGAGATGCTTGAGGGAGGACTGTGTCTTCAAAATAAAGCAATCTGAGATGTAACAGTTGTCTTCTTCTAGTTCAATAAATAAACATAGATAAATACATATTAAAAAGTCACCTTCACGAGAAAGTGGAATATTGACGACTGTCCTTCATGGAAGCATTGAAAGGAAATACTATGCTTTAAGATACGTCTCTGGAAGCTCTCAGTCGTACAGGAGTGGCCCATTGATGAATAGGTTTCTTCAGCCGTCATCTGTACTTCTTTGAAGGTGTGGGACGTTTCGCTTCTTATCCAAGAAACTTCGGCAGCTAACTAAAGTCTTACTGGTAGTTTAGGCCCTATATATATATCCCTAGTGTCCAGACATGGCGGTGCGGGACACTGCTATGATAGGTCCCTGCTCTCAGGTTGGGGGGAGCAGAGAACTACTCCCTGCGGCTCCACTGATTGTTCATATTGTCCTGACTAACGACTGGCCTGATTGCCCCACTTCCTCCGGTATCACCTCATCAGCATTACTAATCCTATGTTGCCTAAGCAGGCTGTTGTACGAACGATCCAAATTGAACCTCACCCCACCATATCGGTTTAGTGAAGGATTTAGCTGTTTTATGAAAATTGCTTCTTTTACTCCCCTTTCAAACCATCTATGTTCTTTCGCTAAGATTTTAACCTCTTTGTCGTCAAATGAGTGGTTGCTAATTTTTAGGTGCATATGTACTGCCGATTGAGGCCCACTAGTATTATCCCTGCGATGTTGATAGTCTTTTTTGAGAATTTGTTTCGTCTCCCCAATGTATTGCTCTTTACAATGTTCATTCTTACAGTGTATTGAATAAACTACATTACTTTGTTTTTCATTTGGCAGCCTATCTTTTGGATGCACTAATTTTTGCCTTAAAGTCTTTATCGGTCTGAAATAAGTGGGAATTTTATGTTGCCAAAGGACTGTAGTTTTTCAGAAACTTCTGCAATGTCAGGTACTGCTACTCTTCTACTAACTTTTGGTTTCATTCCCCATTCTTTCCTTTTGCCATTTGTTAAAAGACCACTGAGGGTACCCACAGTTTGTGAGTCCTCTCCTGATATGTTTTGACTCCTTTTCTCTACCTTCGACGCATGTTGGTATAAGTTTAGCCCTATGCCGGACGGTTCCGGTAACTCCTAGTTTGTGTTGTAGAGGGTGGTTAGAATCAAAAAGTAAGTATTGGTCAGTGTGCGTAGCCTTCCTAAAGACTTCTGTTTTTAGCACTCTGACCTCTTTTATAATATAAACGTCCGCCAGCAGTCTCGTCCTCACCACTGAAACTGCTGCTGGGGTTGGGACAGATGTAAAGAGAGAAGTCACATCGTAAGATGCCAAAGTTTCCTCAGGTTCCAATATGAGGTCTTTGACACACACACTCTACAAACCCTGTGGTGTTCTCTACGTGATATTCTGTGTTACCAACCAACAGAGCTAAGATAGTTTTTAAATATTTGGCTACATTGTATGTAGAGGAGTCAATGCTACAAACAATGGGTCTGAGGGGGAACCCTTCTTTATGTATTTTCGGCAGGCCATCGGTACATGGTGTGGCCTCTCCCGGGTATAAATCTAAAATATATCTGTTTGTTTATATGTTTTCCTTTCTCTATCTTTTGGAGACAGTCTATGATTTCTTTCTTGTATCTATTGGAAGGGTGCCTTTTTAGTTGCAAATAAGTGTTAGAATCACTGATTAACCTATTTATTTTGTCTTCATAATCCAATGTGTTGAGAAGCACAGTACACCTACCCTTGTCTGCTGGCAAAATAGTAATATTTTTATCTTTTAATATTTAATATTTTGATACATGCGGATCAAACCTCTAAAGATGGAGGACACTGATTTGCTGTGGCGACCCGTTGATGGGAAAAGCCGAAAGGAAAAGAAGAATATTTCATATTTAGATCTCTGCTTTAAGATGGAACCACGGGGGCAACAAATACAAATGGAAAAAGCAGTGCCCCCAAAATTGAACCCTGTGGAATACTACGAAATAATGGGGCAGATGTAGATATTAAAAAGTCGCCTTAATAACAAAGCAAAATATTGATGACTGTCAACGTGGAAGCAGTGAGATGGAACCCACGTGTAAACAAATACAAATGGAAAAAGCAGGGGCCCCAAGATTGAACTCTGTGGGACACCACATTATAATAGGTCAGAATTACGCCAACATATTTACAACCCAAAAAATAAACAATTTACTATTCTTCATGGTGTCCATCCATCCATCCTTCAGGGTGTCATAGATTAAAACAACTTTTTTTTGTGATGTGTAGAAAATAAGCAAGACGTGTGCAACACTGTATCTTCATGGGGCATGGGTCACACCTTCAGTTATAAAAGCAGGCTGCGCAAGACAGTAAAAACTCCCATTTATGTAAACGATACTCACGTGCAATCTCTCCTGCAGTGCAGCAGTGCAGTTAAGCTTTGCTTGGATGCCAGCCAGAGGCTGATTGTTGCCGCACTACGGTAAGCGATCCTTTTTTTTCCTTCTCAATTATTATTTAGAAAATGAATAGGAATGTGTTCTGAATTCAAAATTGAGTGATAACCATAGTTGAGCGAATGAAAGGAGGTCAAGGGTCAAAGACAGTCAAATAAAGCGAGCTTTGAAAAGCAATTTTAAGTAACTCCTCTGCCATATCAGCATGCTGTCGATTGTTCAAGCACGCACTCTCTGACTCAGCGTTGGGAAGCCGAGCACTTCGACCGGAGGGATGGAAATCAGTAATCCTCAAAAGGGGAAATGAGAAAGAACATGATTATTTGTCTTTCACTTGACTTTTAAAATATAATGCACGAGCAATGATAACCGTACCCACTTTCATAGCTACGGGAGGCTAACGTTGCGCGGCGGGGAACCCAGAAAACTTTTGCTTAATTCCAAACTATTTTGAAAGTGAAGTGCTCTTGTGTTGCTGCTAAATCGGTCGGGTGCGGTTCCTTCACCATTTTGCTGACTATGACGAATGCTGAAGATGTCGCCAGCTGTCAGAAATTAGATGTTCATTTTGAATTTTGGAGGGCGGCGAGCAAGGCATGATGGAACTGCAGCAGACTGACGGCGTCAAAAACGAGGTACCATATTCCAAGGCCGCAACATTAATTAACAAGTACTCTTGGGAGTCTTCATTTTGTGTGTTTTGGGGTCTTAGAATGCAGGTATGATGAAACAAGGGGCCACGATAAGCTTCCACGACATTCACTACAAGGTAACACAGACCACAGGATGTTTGTGCTGGAGGAAGACCACCACCAAAGATATCCTCATTGACCTCAAGTAAGAAACTCTTTTGATCATGGAAACAAACGTTTGTGTACGTGCCGCAGGACCAGGAAGGAAGTGCGCTTTGTCCGACACGTATAACAGTGGCTTTAAAAAAAATATATATAGTATATTCTTCCAAAAGAAGCAGACACAGTGTAGACTGCCCAAAATGTCAGCCATTCTTCCTCATTCCATGCATCAATCCAACCCTGGACCTCTGTACTGTGAGGCCCACCGTGCTACTGGAGTCATTTTTAAATGACAAAATGTCATGGATTCGCAATCCCTATACTCTTTTCTCCCGAGCAGGCATTTTGCATTTCTTCCCCCACAGCCTACAGAGCCTGCAGCCTAACTTTGTAGTGTGCTCCCTGAGTGGCTTCAGCAGGAAATTCATAACTAACATGTGTGTTCAAATAAACTGGTATAACTTCTTTATTTGTTCTTCAATCTTTATGAAACTTTCAGTACGCTTTCATAACATATAATAGAATAAGATAAAGTTTTTTTTTTTGTGAAATTGATTGAAGTTTTAGAAAATTATTGCAATGTTAATGATTTTTTTTTCCAAAACCTGAAAATTACAACAAAATGCATTCACAACAAGTCACATATGCATGAAATAAACCTAGAATGCATTTAAAATAATTCAGGATGTTTTTATTTGTGGTATGGTTTAAAACATGGAATGCATAGGTTCACCTTGCATTGCTCACAACCTGTTCTTGGCTCGCGACGAATATTCTTCTTTGCACACTCTTTACATGTTCTCTTTTTATCCAATGAAGGAGGGCAACGGTGTCATTCTCCTTTTCTTCTGTAATTGCCAAACAACTAATGAGCTAAGTTTGTCCTGAATTCTAACTGAGTCCTTTTTCGGAGGCGACCTGTTCTGGTTTTCACTTGATGGTTTGGAGAGAGTTACAACAGTATAAATCCGATGCAAATACAAATATCCTCTAGAAACCAGAACAAGTATTTCCACCATTTGAGTGATTTCCCGGAGATAGCGTATGAAGCACGTAGTTGATCAGCCCGAAAGTATTTGAATGGTGATAGAAGTTCATCAATGTAACAGTCACGGCTGTGTCAGATGCCAAAATGTATTCATCAACATGGTCATCTATTTCATTCATCATCAGTATCTGGAAAGATATACAGTACATGGGTATTTTAGAAAAAACATATGGACCTCCGTTTCAATAATCATATTGAGAATGCAAAGCTATGAGGTACAGCTATTAGTGCAAAACGCACCATTCACTTACAATTATTCGCATCGGGTACCAAGTCAGGATCAACAATATCATCATGAAAATAGCGTTAGCGTTCGAATGTTCCGAATTCGGGATACTCCTTATTTTTAATATTTCTCGGTGAATAAACAAGTTAGCATTAGTTTATGCATTTCAGTATCAAGGTAAACCTCTTCTGAATAGCTCATAAAATAGTTACAACATATACTTACGTGGTATTTCATCCATGACGAAAAATAGAAGGCGCTTTGAAGATGGAGGAGAGCACATTGTGTTGCGCATTAAGGAGACGATGTCACTGACACTTTTAAAGGCAAAGCTGCATGTAATCTGTTTTAAAGGGACATGTAACTTGTGCCGCATCAGTTTCAATCGGCACTTGAACTGCTACCTTTCATTTTCTCGATCTAGAAGCACAATCGTCCGTAAAGGGTTAACATCTATTCACGGCCCGCCTGTGGTCGGCATCCGGCATTATTTGCCTTCGCTTGACTCGGGATACACGGAAGTAAAAACACAACGACTGTAGTCGTTTGCCGGGAGGAATGAGTTAACGGAAGCGGCATGAATCTCGTGTCCGAACAAAGGCGGCACCTGATGTGTTTAAATCTTTGCGTTTTTACTGTCCACCCATTGTAATCATTAACTCATTCGAGCTGAAGGTGAAGGTTAGGTCAAGTCAACGAACACGTATTTACAGCTCTTTCAGCAGTGCTCAATTTTTCTACTCATTATGAAATCATGGTCCGATGTATGAAAAAAAAACTTGCAAAGTTGTGCTACTCCTTCACAGTGGGATCATGAAACCTGGCCTCAATGCCATAATGGGAGCAACTGGCAGTGGAAAGTCATCGTGAGTGCCATAAATTAAAATAGAAATAAATTGATCGCAAAATAATCATCTGTGATGATATTTGTTTTGCGGGTTGAAGGTTCCTGGATATTTTGGCAGCCAGGAAGGATCCTGCAGGTCTTTCAGGTGAAGTCCTCATTGACGGCGCCCCTCAACCGCCCAACTTTAAATGTCTGTCGGGATACGTGGTGCAGGTGAGCCACTTTGCTCGAAACATTGACATTAAATAATTGGGTTTCAGGGGCCCGTGCTCAGCACTGATTCCTCATGTTTGAGACTGTTCCTTGTTTAAAAAAAACACCACCATTGGCTCTATCCTCACATGCATCTGCTACAAATGGAAATCAAACGCAAGAAGCACTTCGGATTTGGGTGTAGTGGCCTATGAACCTTTGACAGGATGACGTGGTGATGGGAACACTGACAGTCAGAGAGAACTTCAGCTTCTCGGCGGCACTCCGTCTTCCATCCAGTATTTCTCAGGACGTCAAGAAGCAGAAAGTGGTCCAACTGATCCAGGAGCTTGGACTGAGCCGCGTGGCCGACTCTCGGGTGAGGTGCGGCATCAAAGGGAAAAGCTAGTGTTACCCCCGAATACTAACATATGCATCAACGTGGCAGGTGGGCACCCAGTTGATTCGCGGCATTTCCGGTGGGGAACGGAAGCGCACCAATATCGGCATGGAGCTCATCATCGACCCACCTGTTCTATTCTTGGATGAACCCACGACCGGGTTGGATGCCAGCACCGCCAATTCTGTTCTGATCCTGCTCAAAAGGTGCTTTCTCACACCCCAACAAAAAGCAAGTCAAGTCAATTTGATTCAAACTGCGCAGCTCAAGAACCCAAATCCAGCCATCCATTTTCCGGACCACTTTACCCTCACAGAGGTTGTGGGGGTGCTGCAGCCTATCTCAGCTGTCCTTGGGCATTAGGCGGGGGACACCCTGAACCGGTTGCCAGGGTACAAACAACAATTTGTCCTCACACTCCCACCAAGGGATAATTTTGAGTGTTCAATCAACCTATCATTCACCTTTTTTGGAGTGTGGGAGGAAACCAGAGTACCCGGAGAAAAACCCACATAGACCCGGGGAGACCATGCAAACGCCACTCAAATACTGTATAAAAGGAAACCACTTTGCCCAATGGGAAAGATACCAGATTGAGTTGGAAACAACTCGACTCTCCAACGGGACCGCTGGTGAGATTGAGATGGAGGGACAGACAAGTCATTAGAGATTTAGAGGATGGTGAAAACAGAAGCAACCCGAGGAATGATGGCCACAGCCACAGCAATATAAACAATGGTCAGAAACCAGTTGTAAGAACCTATCATGCTGCTTGATTTATTTATTTTTCCCTCCAGGATGGCCACAGCGGGCGCACCATCATCCTGTCCATCCATCAACCTCGCTACTCCATCTACCGCCTCTTTGACAACCTCACCCTGCTAGTCAATGGCAGACAGGTCACTTCCACCTCTGAGTTGCAATCGTGCTTGCATGATACTTAACATTGTTCAACTACACACTCAGGTGTACCACGGCCTGGCACACAGCGCACTTGATTACTTTTCGGATATCGGTAGGTAGAGTATCACTCTTAGCCAAGTAGCTTCCCCGAGGCCTCACGTCCACATTGGCTTTCTCAGGGTATGTCTGCGAGACTCACAATAACCCTGCCGACTTCTTCCTGGACGTCATCAATGGTGACTCCGTAGCAATTGCCATGGACGGAGAAGGTGTGTCCTTTACGACGAGATGATGATCTGTGCTGAATTATTTTTTCACGGCTTGTAATCCTACTTTTAGATGCGAACTTGGTGTTGAAGTCCAGGCAAGGAATCGAGGACAAACTGGTGGAGGAATACAGAAACTGTTCTGACTTCAAGCAGACCAAAGCAGAGTTGGGTAGGGACAAAAATGTCACAGCAAAAGCACAAAAAAAAGACAAAACCGAAACAGGACCTCTCACTGTCGTCTGCCAGAGAGAATTATCCAAGGTAAGAAGACGAGCCAGTCCACTCCCTCCAGAACCATCACCTACAATACCGGCTTCCTGACGCAGTTCCACTGGGTTCTTAAAAGGACATTCCGCAACCTCATTCTCAACCCACAGACCTCCATTGCTCAGGTGAGAGACCCGAAACCACACCCAACACGCGGCTGCGGTCGTCATTCGATGACTACTCAATAGCTGCATCTAGTAGGAATGAGAAGAACTGCTCCTCAGGCACTTGTCATTTAGATCGCAGTCACGTTCTTCCTGGCTCTGGTCGTTGGAGCCATTTTCTTTGACGTCCAGGATGACCAGAGCGGGATCCAAAACAGGTGATAGTCTGTTCGTTAGCTTTAGGCTAAACCCTGTCCAGGGATCACAATCATCTTCTCCCATTTCTTCTGGTCATTGTGCAGATATGGGCATTCATTCATGAAATACAAAAAAGTCACAGGTGAACCATTGGACATAAGTATCCCACTGTTGCTACGTTTCCAGGTTCGGTGCTCTCTTCTTCATCATCATCAACCAGTGTTTCAGTTCCCTGTCTTCAGCTGAACTCTTCATCGCAGAGAGGAAACTCTTCATGTACGTTTGTTGCAGAAAAAAACCAATGTCGATACATGAAAAAAAATGGAGATATGATGTTCTCGCTCTCTGGCTTCGCAGTCACGAGTACATCAGCGGCTACTACCGAGTCTCTGTCTATTTCCTGTCCAAGATCCTGTCCGATATTCTCACGCTAAGGACCATCCCCGCATTTGTGTTCAGCTGTGTGGCCTACTTTATGATTGGTGGGCAGGAGTCATCACTCAGATTTCTGGCTTTGTTCCTCTTTTTGGTTTTGGTGTGTCCAGAATGTACACTAGTGGTACTTTTGTTGTGTGGTTTCCAGTTACGAGCTAAATCAACAACACCACCCCATCCCCTGAATCAAAACCATATACCAACCTACCCCTGCAGTCCGTAAAGCATTTGTGTATGAATTGAGTACAGGCCTGAAGGCGACGGCAGAGGCGTTCTTCCTCTTCCTTTTCACCGTGGCTCTGGTGGCGTACACCGCCACCGCCATGGTGCTGGCCATCTCCGCTGACCAGACCGTGGTGGCCATCGCTAACATCTTCATGACTATCTCCTTCGTTTTCATGATGGTGACACTCAACACCGCCGCTTTCAGTCATCTCAGAACATGTCCACAGGACCAACGGCCACAATACTGGGCGTTTTGTTTCAGATCTTTGCTGGCCTCCTGGTCAATCTCCCTTCCATCGTCAGCTGGCTGGCTTGGCTGAAATATTTGAGCATACCACGGTATGGTCTCAGTGTAAGTCAAGACACTCGCCTGCACACCATTTTACCATGTGCGTTTGATTCTCGTCATCCAGGTCAGTTCGTCCACCAAAGTTAAATGTAGACAACTGGATTCTAGAAGGCTCATTAAAAAAAAAAACATTTTGGTATCAAGCCCACACCGCCCTACTTGATGTATACAGCAAATGTTTTTGTTGTTGCCCGCTCTGTTTGGCTCATTAGTGGTCATCTCTCCCATGGAATGTGACAATTTCGGGAGGATGAGGTCCTAACAAGTGATAGTATAAACCTCCTGCGCAACCTGTGGAGGTTGACAGGTAGCATTTTTTATACATCCTTTGGAGCAGCCGCCTTGTCTGTCAAGAATTTGTCTTCAAAGTAATGTCCTTCTTTTTGAGGTTTGGCTTCCTAATGAGCTGGTAATCAACTTGTGGACAACACCTAATGCACGTGCTAGAACAACTAATTCTTTACGGGTCTCCAGGCTCTGCAGGTGAACGAGTTCTACGGGTTGGACTTATGTCACGGCCTCAACAGCAGCAGCGTGCAACTCAGGAGGTAGTAAGTGTTAACAAGTCTTGTGTGGCGAACGCTATTCTAGATAATTCTAGTATGTGAATGCTGAATAAAAGATGAGGAACTCGGGTTTTAAAAATTGGGATGGACAGAGTCTGATTGCAGTGTATTATTTTTTAATACACAGCAATACATTCAATCCATCCATTTTCCGTACCGCTTATTCCTCATTAGGGTCGCGGGGGCTGCTGGAGCCAATCCCAGCTGTCTTCGGGCACGAGACGGGGCATACCCTGAAGTGGTTGCCAGCCAATCGCAGGGCACACAAGGACAAACAAGTCACTCTCACACTCACACCTAGGGACAATTTGGCATCTTCAATCTGCCTGCCATTCATGTTTTTGGAATGTGGGAGGAAACCGGAGGACCCGGAGAAAGCCCACGCGGGAACATGCAAACTCCACACAGGGAGGCCGGACCGAGACACGAACCGGCGATCTCTGCACTGTGAGGCCGGTGTGCTAACCACTTGACTACTTAGTTTCAATATGGAAAATTATGGAATTTTGGAATTGGAAATTCTAGATTGCACTTTGCTGCTGTGAAATGTAAATTTCTCCACTGTGAGACTAATAAAGGCATATCCAATCCAATCCAATATCCAATAACTCCCAAGATATACTAAATGAGCGGAACATTTTGAAACTGAAACCATAGGATCAAATAAGGAAAGTGGAAAGATGGCCTCAATTACTAAAACGGTTAATTTGGGAGTTGTGTCACACAATATATATATATATTGATTAATGTGTTGATTTTTGGAAATGTGGTATATTACATCCACCCTGTTTTTAATGAGTTCAACATTTCGACATGGAATGGTTTGATGAGAGCTCGTTCATAACGAGTAAAGCTAGTAAAACCCACCATTCGCCATTCACGAAGAAGCTATAAACCAACGCCCCCCGCCCCCTAACAATGGAAAAGTTTGCATGACTTAGCTTTAGTTGACTTTATTACTCCGCTGACCATCAAAAATGCAACTGCGATCACAACTCCCGAAATTAGCTCATGGCAGAGCTGGCCAAAAGTTTCCTTGACAAAAACTTTCATCGAACAAGCGCACCTGTTGGAATCCAAACAAATGTTAATGAGCACAAAGAAATGGCCACTTGGTGGTGCTATTGATCAAATATAGTTGTCTCTAAGTACGAACAGTAAAATATTAACTCTAAACTGTTTATTTCTTAAAGTCAAGTTGATGCACAGTATCTTATATTGGTATCATCAACAGAGCGGAAAATCCAAAATACTTTCCAATTTCTCATTGTACACGTAAAAAAACATCGAGATTTGTTCTTCAGTCGACGATAACGTCACAACCAGCCGGATCTTTCTCGAAGGTCTTGAGTAACCTTTGAAGTTAATCGTTTATTTATCCAATCCATTTTAATAAGAAAATAATAAGAATAAGAATAAGAAAAGATTTTTTTTTAATCAAGCAATTATCACCACTTGAAAAGAGTGCATACAAATAACAGATGATTTGGGAATGGACTGTTTAGTACATAAACACACATTTTTAAAAACAAGGTTGCGAGATCTCACATTCTTTGTGAGGGAATCCATTTTTTTCTTCAATGTCCCCTTAGGGGCTCCATATGATGTTGTGGAAAAAATGTGAGTGTAGTGTGAAAAGAGTTGCCTGACTGTCTTTTATTTTGGGAATTTGTTCAGTTGCACAGGCCAGGATTTCTTGGACGAGCAAGGTGTGGACTACTCGACTTGGGGCTTCTGGCAGAATCATGTGGCCCTTGGAATCATGACCCTGTGCTTCCTCGCCATCGCTTACCTCAAACTGCGCTTCATCAGGAAGTTCACCTAGAGCACCTTGTCGACCCCCAAAACAAAAGCAAACATTCACAAGTTTGCGAGGAGTGAATGAAAGGCGATTTATCATGTGACTCCCAAAAATAATTTCACTCATTTTAATAATTGCACCTCCACATTGTGTTATTTATTAGTTCATAGTAAGCTTATTTCAATTTCTAATTCGTTAGATACTGTATATCAGTATTAGCAATGAATTTGAATCATTGCTGGATTTCTGGGACCGACGCTGAAATTGAACCTCTACACTGTGAAGTCAATGTGCTAACCACTCGCAACCGGACCACCCAGTTTGAAACTGCATATTTGTGTGTGTGTGTGTGTGTGTGTGTGTGTGTGTGTGTATATATATATATATATATATATATATATATATATATATATATATATATATATATATATATATATATATATATATATATATATATATATATATATATATATATATATAATGTTGCAACCTTTCAACCTTTTTAACAAATAAAAAACTGAAAAGTGGGGCGTGCCATATTATTCGGCCCCCTTGGTTCAATACTTTGTAGCACCAACTTTTGCTCCAATTACAGCTGCATTTCTCTTGGGGTATGTTTCTATCAGTTTTGCACATCGGGAGACTAACATTCTTGCCCAGTCTTCCTTGCAAAACAGCTCGAGCTCCGTGAGGTTGGATGGAGAGTGTTTGTGAACACCAGTCTTCAGATTCTCAATTGGATTCAGGTCTGGACTTTGACTTGACCATTCTAACACCTGGATATGTTTATTTTTGAACCATTCCATTGTAGATTTAGCTTTATGTTTTGGATCATTGTCCTGATGGAAGATAAATCTCCATCCTAGTCTCAGTTCTTGTGCAGATACCTACAGGTTTTCTTCCAGAATGTTCCTATATTTGGCTCCATTTGGCATGAATATGCCAGTAATGTTTTTGAATGGGAGGAATGTCGGTGCCATTCGACTGTCATCGCTGGACACCACAGGGGCCATTGCTTTTTTGTGCCTGTAATGAGCAGCATCTCCACAGCCCCGCTTTGTTCAGTCTGCGGCTGGATGGATACATGGCTTGAGGAGCCCGCGATAAGAAGGAAGGAGCAACAGCGCAGAGAGCAGATGCATATATGGAACTGTCGCGGTTTGGAATTGAAGCAGATTTATGTGTGACAGGAGATATGAAGCAATCTCTTTTCGTCAATGAATGCTCCAGCTGCGTGTTTGCTTTCAATATTTAGCTTGTAGTCGACGTGCACATTCCACCATGATGTCCTTGATCCACTTGTGAAGAGACACTTTCATCCGGAACTGCTTTATGTAAAAAGAGGGTACAGAAAGTGTTTAAGAATGGATGTCTGTGTGTGTGTGTTGTCATGTTATTTGTTATTTACTATTTTTTTTGTTCTTTTGACTTCAAGACGGCGCCGCGAGAGTGGCTGCCTTTCCAGCAGCTCCTGTATTTTGCTTTTCTACTTTCAATTCTTTCATAATTTTGCTGCTGTGAAATGTAAATTTCTCCACTGCGAGACTAGTAAAGGCAAATCCAATCCATCCATCTTCCCGTCAATTTTAACCATCTTCCCCGTCCCTGCTGAAGAAAAGCAGGCCCAAATCATGATGCTGCCACCACCATGTTTGACAGTGGGGATGGTATGTGCAGGGTGATGGGTTGTGTTACTTTTACGCCAAACCTATCGATTTGCATTGTGGCCAAAAAGTTCAATTTTGGTTTCATCTGACAAGAGAACCTTCTTCCACTTGTTTGGTGTGTCTCCCAGGTGGCCTGTGGCATACTTTAAATGAGACTTTTGATGGATATCTGTGAGAAATGGCTTTCTTCTTGCGCTTCTTCCATGAAGGCCAGATTTGTGCAGTGTACAACTGATTGTTGTCCTATGGACAGACTTTCCCACCTCAGCTGTAGATCTGTGCAGTTCATCCAGAGTGATCATGGGCCTCTTGGCTCCATCACTGATCAGTTATCTCCTTGTTTGAGAAGAAAGTTTGGAGGGACGGCCGAGACTTTGTAGATTTGGTGTGGTTTGATGCTCCTTCCATTTCAATATGATGGCTTACACAATGCTCCTTGAGATTTTTCAAGCTTGGGAAATCGTTTTGTATCCAAATCTGGCTTTGAACTTCTCCACAACAGTATCTCGGACCTGACTGGTGTGTTCCTTGGGTTTCATGAAGCTCTCTGCACTTCAAACAGAACCCTGAGACTTCACAGAGCAGGTGCATTGATACAGAGACTTGGTTACACACAGGTGGATTCTATTTATTGTCATCAGTTAATTAGAACGACATTGGATCATTCGGAGATCCTCACTGAACTTGTGGGGTGAGTTTGCTGCACTGAAAGTAAAGGGGCCGAATAATATTGCATGCCACATTTTTCAGTTTTTTTTTTGTTAAAAAGTTTAAATTATCCAATAAATGTTTTTCCACTTCACGATTGTGTCCCACTTGTTGATTCTTGAAAAAAAAATCATATCTTTATGTTTGACGCCTGAAATTTGGCAAAAAGTTGCAAGATTCAACGGGGCCGAATACTTTTGCAAGGCACTGTATATATCGCATCTCATTGAAAACAGCTACAAGTACCTCGGTTTTGTCATATTCACTCAATTGCAAGACCCACAGAATATTGAGTTTTAGGACTACATAAACATATTAGGACTACATAAACATTCAATTCAGCATAAGGCACTTTGTTATATTAAGCTAAAGTTAATTCCTAAATTGTATGGGTCTGGAGTTATATGAGCTTGAAATGAGGGCGGCTGTCTAAAATCCAATGCAATAATAAATGCAGATTTTTTTTTAAACTTTAAAAACAGCTGAAGCTGTAACAAAGCGCTAAACATAGACAAAAGGCAAATGCTCCCCCCTCGTGGAAGGGAATAAACATTGCCAAAGGTCTGACCAGCGCTTTATCGGCAACACCCCCTGCAAGTAAAACCCAAACCCGAACAAATTCGGCAATGGCGCTCTGCGTCATATTTTCAATTCCCAAATACATTTTGGAATGGCAGTGATTGAGTTAAACAATACCAATTCATAATTCAGTTCAAATGTTTTTTCATGATCAAATTTAATATGGCAGGCAGGTATATTTTACATGCACCGCTAGGGGGAGCATGAATTTCACCGCTGGGCAAACGGGAGGAAAAAAATGGTTCAGATTCAAACCCTGAACCCGAAAACTGCAAACAAAAAAAGCACAGTGCACACAATGTAGGTTAGCAAATATATTTAAATATATTTATCTTCATTTTAGCACAATGACAAAATGGCATTATTACATTTGACTTGAAGTCATGACAACAAAGCAGCAATTTCACGCTCGGCAGAATAAAACATTTTGTTGGAAAAACAAATCCGGAAGGACTTTCCCCAAACGGCTTGAATGGCATCATGCAAATTCCAGAAGCGCGGGCATTCCTTTTGTTATGGACGACTCACAAATCACCGGCAGCCGAGTCCTAACACGTGGACTGGTTCTGTTACCCTTTGGGAAATAACATTTCTCGCCACAGCACTGCCAGTTAGTCAAACATCTGGGTACGCACTTACAAATGACAACATATTGGCTTGGAATAAATTAATCATATCAAAGGAACACAGTGGTTTATATTTAAAATACATATTTACATAGAGTCAAGAAAAGGAAAAAACAAACAGTCTTTAAGCACGAATAACTTCACCAAATATCTGCTTTTTGGAGTTTTCTTATGTTTCCTAACTTGATATGTACTTGCGATGGAAACCAAGATTGGACATCATTTGTCATTGATATGTTGTCATTGATATACGTCTGGCTCACAGTTACCATGGCGACCGAGCGGGAAGCTGCAAGGGGATGCGCCACAGCCGCGGAAAGAAAACATTTTGGGACCAAGAGAGAAAACGAGCGTACAAAAATAAAGAACAAAGAAGGAGTCGGCTGCTAAAAAAGGTAACAGTCACACAAGATTGCAATAATTTTAAAAATAAGGATGAAAGGTAGTAAAGACAGCATTGACATCCTCGCCTCACATGTACAAGTGTGCTGGAACTCAAAACCGGAGGCCAAAAGTTCCATTAGGGAACGACATCCCTCCACTCGATGTGGTTCAACCGGGAAAAGTGCAGTTTCAAGAGACTCACGACAGGGGGAGACATTCAGAAACCACTCAACTCAGCATGGCGACCAGTTATGGAGTGCGAGTGCGCTCTCCAAAGTCTCTTTCCAATTGGATAAATTTTCCGACAAAACGGGCAGAGAAATATGCAGAAATGATGAAAGAAAAACAAAAATTGTGCTTGAACGTTGGACTGAAATGGTTAAATGGAAGGCTGAAACAAGCACACCTTATATTTCAGAGGGACTGTCCCAAGAACATGTGTCCCAAGAACATTTAAAGCTATTTTTGCGAGCTTGTATGAGTAATGTTCCACTTTGGGGAAATGTACCATATTTCCCGGAGTATAAGGTGCACCCAAAAGCCTTCATTTTCATCCTAAGATGATCCTGCACTTTATATGCAGGTGCGCCTTATATGCAAATTAATATTGAGCCCCACAACAGGGCTGGCAACTACAGTATTTTCCAGTGTATAAGGTGCACCCAAAAGCCTTATTTTTCTTCAAAAGATGACCCTGTGCTTTATATGCAGGTGCACCTTATATGTGAAGTAATATTGAGCCACAACAGGTCTTGCAACTACTGCCAGCAGCCATTGACTCAATTTTCCTTCATAGAAGTAGTGCATAACCGCAACCTCTATCTACTGCCGCGCCGTATAATGTGGTGTGCTTTATATTTGGGGAATTTTTTATCTAGTTTTATATTAGATTTGGAAAACTCTTTCCATTCATTGAAGGTGCGCCTTATATTCCGGTGTGCCTTATATATTGAAAAAGTTTGAAAATATACCTTACATTGGGGTTGCGCCTTATACTCTGGTGCGCCTTATATGGAATAGGTTTGAAAATACACCTTTCATTGGGGGTGGGCCTTATACTCTGGTGTGCCTTATACAGTGATACCTCGGTTTTCGACCATAATCCGTTTCAGAAACCTGTTCGAAAACCAATTTGGTCAAAAACCGAAACAGCACTTTCCATTAAAATCAATGTAAAAATCTTAATCCGTTCAAAGTCTAGAAAACAACTTTTTAACTATTTAATCGCAAAAACCGGATAAAAACTTAATAATAGAGCAGGTCATGTGTAAAATTCTATAAAAACAAACTTTTATTTTCACCAATTTTCTTTCTGCCACGGGGCGTGTTGGCACCTATCCCAGCTGTCTTTGGGCAATCACAGGGCACACTAACTTTTCAAACCATCCTCTGCTTGCTTTAAAATCATACTATTCAGGAGATCTTAACCAAATAGGTCTGCATTTTTGCAAAAATAAATATTACTGCGTCGGTCACAATGAGGAAGATGTGACATATAAGGAAGTGACGTATA
This sequence comes from Hippocampus bargibanti, assembly GCF_051943395.1. Lineage (NCBI taxonomy): Eukaryota > Metazoa > Chordata > Actinopteri > Syngnathiformes > Syngnathidae > Hippocampus > Hippocampus bargibanti. Next base: position 21,505,289 of record NC_142735.1, read on the forward strand.
AGGAAGCGGAGGGTAGTGATGCATTCAGATGCACTCAGTTTGGTTGAGAACCAAATTTTGTTTGTATACCGGGGCATAAAAAAGATGACATTTTTGGTTGAAAACCGAATGGGATGAGAACCGAGACGTTCAAAAACCGAGGTTTGACTGTATATGGAAAAAAAGTTTGAAAATACACATTTCATTGATCGTGCGCCTAATACTCCGATGTGCCTTATATCTGGAAAAAGTTTGAAAAAACACTTTTCATTGGGACTCCGCCTTATAGTCCGTTGCGCCTTATATATGGAAAAAGTTTGAAAATACACCTATCATTGGGGGTGCCACGTATACTCTGGTGCGCCTTATACACATGGTAATCAAACCCAAAAATAAGAAAGAGCAAACAATGTTTGATTTTTTTTTTTTGTGTACTTGAGTGCACAATGTGGAAATGTTGTAAAAGTGAGAATTATTCATTAGTGGCTTTTTAACTTACGTGTTGTAGTGCACAGAACCAACCTGGTCAATATATCTCCCCAACTGATTTTTAGAATTGTATAAAGAGACTTTGTGGACATTTCCAGCAGTGCTAAGCGCTAACGACAACATAACTGGCAGCCAAAACAAGCATGACAAAAAGAGATGAGAGGAAGAAGGAGCACAAGGGAACACGTTCCACAACCAGAAGGTGTTTTTAAATGCCAGGGAAAAGGCAGGAGCGGCGGAGAAGGGGAGGTGGGGTGGGACAGTGTGAGTTCAACAAGACACACATCCGAACATAGTGCACAAAATTCATTTGCGCCACTCATGTTGGCGGTGGGGGGGCGGGGGCATCCAAAACGCCGGGCAGAATCGTCAAACATTAACAAACAGAATCCATTTCAAGAGAGTACAAATATGTTGTCAGTTTGGTTACGTCTGTGTGTGTGTGTGTGTGTGTGTGTGTGTGTGTGAGAGAGAGAGACCGCGCACGCACGTGGATGTGGGTAAGGGCTGCGTGTCAGCCAGCGCGTTGACTGGTGGTCGACTTTATGCCTTTTTGGGGGGAGGAGCCAACTTGATGATCTCGTCTTCAGATGGCTGACGAATGATATCTGCGACGGCAAGAAGGGGATACAATTCATTTCGTACGGATTATATTTTTTGTCCACCCCCACAAAAAATCTCTTTACCCATTTTAATAGGATGCCAATAAATCCCTTCTAGCCTACACAACCCAAAAAAACACAATTATGTTGTAGTTTAGTAAGGTAAAAAAACAACATAACTACGGATCAATATGACTTCACATATAAGGCGCACCTGCATATAAGACGCAGGATCATCTTTGGAAGAAGATCAAGGCTTTTGGGTGCGCCTTATACACCGGAAAATACGGTATATAATATTATTCTTTCATAGGAACATGTAAAGAATGGTCATCTTGATTTTATGCTTCAATTCAATTCTTTGTCTTGCTCCTGGTGCTCTGGTGTTCCCACCTTGGCCACTGGGAGGCAGTACAACATAGACACGGAAAATGTGTGTGCATGTGTGAGACTATAATGTGATACCTCAGTTTACGAACGCTTTAGCTCACGAACGTTAAATTCGCGAGCATATAATCTTGGCTGGCGGACTAGTTTTCGGCGGAAGAACACCAAACCACACGGTCGAACAGCGCCATGTTGGCCAGCGGACTAGTTTTCGTCACCCCTTTTCTTCGAGTGCGGACGTGGTTTGTTATCGAGTGGAGTACTTTTGCTATCATGGAACCGAAAAAGACCCCACCACAGGCTTGTGTTAAGCCTAAAAGGATGCAAAAGAAAATTACGGTCAAGCAAAAGATCTTCGAAAAACACGAACGAGGTTTGCGTTTGTGTGTCTTGGCGTCACAGTACCATTACGCTAAGTCGACCATTGCTACCATCCTTAAGAACAAGGAAGCTGTTAAGGGTGCGTGTGTGTCTTAAGTGTGTTTCTGTGTTGTCGAAGCAACGGTCCCAGGCAGCAGAAGAGGTTGAAAAACTTCTGTTGATTTGGATTACCGAAAAGCATCTAGCAGGGGACAGTCTGAGTGACGGTATTATCGCCGAGAAAGCACGGCAACTTTACTCAGATATTATCAAGAAGCAACTACATCAACCACCATCACAAAGGTCATGAAGTCCTTTGAACGCCTCGTGCTGAACCACCTAAAGAACATCACCGGACCTCTGCTAGATCCTCTTCAGTTTGCCTACCGGGCAAACAGGTCTGTGGAGGATGCAGTCAACATCGGACTGCACCACATCCTCGACCACCTTGACAACCCAGGAACCTACGCAAGGATCCTGTTTGTGGACTACAGCTCTGCGTTCAATACCATCATCCCAGAACTCCTCATCCCCAAACTTCTCCAGCTTGGTGTGTCCCCTACGATCTGCCAGTGGACCCTCAGCTTCCTGACAGGACGGACACAACAGGTCAGACTGGGAAATATATCATCCACAACACGAACCACGAGCACTGGAGCCCCGCAAAGATGCGTCCTCTCTCCATTGCTCTTCTCTCTCTACACGAACGACTGCACCTCAACGCACCCAGCTGTCAAATTCATAAAGTTCGCAGACGACACCACGGTCATCGGTCTCATCAAAGACGGCGACGAGTCTGCGTACCGACAACAAGTGGAGCACCTGGAGCTCTGGTGCAGCCGTCACAACCTGGAGCTGAACACGCTCAAGACAGTTGAGATGATGGTGGACTTCAGGAAACATCCATCACCACAGCTACCCCTCACACTATCCAACTGCCTTGTGTCAACCGTTGAGACCTTCAAGTTCCTGGGAATCACAGTCTCCCAGGACATGAAGTGGGAGGTCAACACCAACTCTATCCTGAAAAAGGCCCAACAGAGAATGTACTTCCTGAGGCTGCTAAAGAAGCATGGCCTGCCACAGGAGGTGCTGCAACATTTCTACACGGCTGTCATCGAATCCATCCTGTGTTCTTCCATCACTGTTTGGTTCGGGGCCGCCACAAAAATGGACAAAATCCGACTTCAACGGACAGTTAGGACGGCGGAAAAAATCATTGGCACCGCCCTACCCACTCTCGAGGACTTGCACACTGCAAGAATCCAAACTAGGGCGCGGAAAATCCTACTGGACCCTCCGCACCCTGCCCACCACCTTTTCCAGCTACTCCCCTCAGGCAGGCGCTACCGATCCATGCGCACCAAATCCAGCAGACATTTAAACAGCTTCTTCCCCCAAGCCATTAACTCTTTGAACTCTTTCAACAGTAGCCAAAATGGAACTGTATAGTGCCACTTAGCAGTTTTTTTGACAACGATACTAGTGCAGCGTGTTCTACCGGAAACAAATTCCTTGTGTGTCCTACATACTTGGCAATAAAGATGATTCTGATTCTGATTCTGATAGGTAAATAAAATGACTTTATTGTACAGTACAGTTTATTTCTTTAATTACAATACAATAGCACATTTATTATACAAAAAATAAGATATATTTTGTGCAGTTTTAAGGCTTATTTAGTAGAAAATTATGTTTGTTGGGAACGGATTATACTCACTTTAATGGTTTCTTATGGGAAGTAAATGTTTGGAATACGAACTTTTCGCCTTACACACACTTTCTGGGAACCAATTAAGTTCATAAGCTGAGGTATCACTGTATATGTATATCAAGATAGTACACATGTAGGAACGTGCGTGACCTTTATATTTCTTGGCCGAGGGGATGCGTGTGAGCTTAGTGTCGATCTCGTCGTCCGCGTCGATTTTGAGCACGGTGGTGCGATATTCAATCACGCGGGTCAGCAGGTCAGGGCGGCGAGAGATTTCAAAGATGTGCTCCATGTAAGACAGGTTATCTAATGGAGAGACGTTGACATTGGATGAGAGTGTGTGAGCGTTGCGTACCGGCGTACGTGCGCGTTGGCGTTACCGTGGGCCAGCTTGTCGTTCTTCTCCAGGTAGTTGAACCACTCCTTGCAGGAGGTGATGGCGTCGCTGTGCTCCTCGGGGATGTCCTCCTTGCAAGCCGACTTAAGCTGTTCCAGGTCCTCGTTGGTGATGTTGTCCGATAGGTCGCTGAGCAGAGAGTTGTACTCGGCCATCTTCCGAGGTACACGACGCAACCAACCGCAATTGGGATCTGCAAGTGCGTCAAAGTTACAATGGCAAATGAAAACTAAAAAGAAGCACTTTCATCACTGAAAAAAACTGGAGTTCCCTTGATTACACAAGACTTTTTTTCCTTCTGCAAAACACTCTAGATACAATACAATACATCCTAACGTATATAGCGCTTTCACAACAGCTGTAGCAAAGCGCTTCACATAATAGTCAACACAAAGATGGACAGATAGAAAGAAAACAAACTGACACTAAAGCTTAACTAAAAGTGTGTATTGAAAAAAGAAAGAAAGAATCTAACATCAATAAATAAATAAAATACATAAAATAAATACAATCCATAAAATAACTACAAATTTATAAATGCTCACTAAAAATGAAAACATATTTTTAACTCATTCACTGCCAGACGAAAATGTGTCCACTCCAGTGCCAGGGTTTTTGTCATATTCACTTAAATTGCAGGACCCACAGAGTTTTACGACTACATAAACATTCAATGTGACGTAAGAAACCTTAGACTCTCTTCTTTTATCAGAAAAAAATAGTTATTTCCTAAATTATATGAGTCTGGAGTTAAATGAGCTTGAAATGAGGGTTGCTGTCCAAAATACAATATAATACATATTGATTTATGTAGTGCTTTAACAACAGCTCAAGTTGCAACAAAGCGCTGGTCGTCTTCATCAGTGGCAGTTAAAAGAACTCCCGGCACGACCATTCGGTGTCGGGTCATTGTATGCTCTGAATGTGTTTGCTGCACCCTGTCAAGTTTGTTTCATCTTGGCAGATTTTTACTCTTGGTTTTCTTTGTGACTTTGTATTTTTCTGTTCAGATGATTTTGATGTTTTAGATTTTGTTCCTGCTGACTTTATTTTAATACAATTTGTCAAAAACAACCTGCCGCTCCCTCCTGCCTGTTTTTTTTTTGGGATCCACAACCGCCATGCAAACCATGACCATAGGCATCCAAGCAAGAAAAAAACAAAACTGAACTAATTTGGGAATGGCGCTCCACGGCATATTTTCAATTCCCAAATAAATTCCCAAATGGCAGGGAATGAGTTAAAATGGTATACATAATTATATATAATTGTATATTTAAAAAAAAAAATAAGTAAAGGCAGAATCAAAATGACCTAGTACAAAAAACAATTATCTCCCTAGTAGGAGGAGGAGGGAACAAATGAATTCTTTGGTATTTTCACACTTATGTTGCGCTGTATCTCAACTGAATTTCTCAATTCATTCAAGGTTTATCTTATCTTATCTTCAGTCAATAATTTATGGTCTGTTTTGGCTTCTCTTTTCGAATTGAAAGCCCGTGGGCGTGCCTCGCTTGTTATGCAGATTACAACATACTCACACATGGAGAGACAGAACAGAACGTGACCTATATAGCGCGCTTACTGATGCATTGCTCCGTTGGAGGTCGCCAAAGCCTCGGAGAGACTCAGATTCGCAGTCAGATTTCAAAACAGCACATTGGACAAGTGTTTCGTCAATCTGTCTCACACATCTAAGGTTCTGAGTTCAAATCCTGCCTGCTCCCACTTTGCAAAAACATGAACGTTAGTGTCAGTTAAAATGAAATTGTCCTTGTGCGTCTATGGGAAAGCTTGCTTATCCACGGCGCATATAAAACTTCAAGTCAACTTCGGATGTTCTAGGAGGCTTTTGTTGACACGGTTTTTCTTGACAGGTTTTGACAGGTTTTGTGCTGACTGCTGCATCATCCAATGCTGCGTTTGTGTACTTTGGATAAAAAGAAGACAAGAATGGACACAGCAGCTTCAGTGAGTGACGACTCCCCCCCCCCCCCCCCCCCCCCCCAACAACACACACACATCAACATGACTTTACAAAATAAAAGTGATACTCATGTCATTATGTTATACAGTATACTAAGCACAAACTAAATAAATACAATATACATATAACTATAAATACAATACAAACGAAATAAATACAAACCAACTACCCCCAAGTACACACCTCCCCCCTCCCCACACAAGCCCCCGTCCCCCTCGGGGATGACCGTGACACGGCATCCGCACAGAAGAATCGGCAGTGTGCGCCTCACATTCCCATGTGCACAAACAAGTCTTTGTCTCCTCGGTGTGTGCATGAGCTTGCGCGAGCGCATGCACTGGCTGGTTAATGAAGCAAGTTTAAGCACAAAAAAACCTTCAATATTATTATTTTTTTAATTAACATTTGACAAAACTGCTTCACACAGCTTGGCATGATGGATCTATCAGCTAAAACAAAGTCATTGATGTATTTACAGTGTATACAGCGGTACAATGACAGTTACCTAGCAACAGCCGAGGGCAAAGGTCCCTCCTTACCAAATAATAGTGCACTCTTGGCTTCGGTTGTCGCCACGGCAACTGAATCAAAGGCGAAAAAAAATGTCTTCCGGCTGTGATCAGAATCATTTACTCGCTGCTCACTGACATCAGGATGACTAAAGTTGTCGAAGGGATCGGAATAGAAAGAGAAAATTAAACCAACGCATCAACCGCACTGGCTTACGCGTGAGGCGACGTTCATTTTTTCACAGTACAAGCGGTGATTGGGCAGATGCCAGTTTAACAATAAGCATCAGTCTGTCAAACTAAACATCAAACTAAAAAATATGATGTTTATTTTAAAAACTACTGTATGGAACTGTGCCTATGTCAAATCTCTTTAGCTGAATGCTAACATAGGCAAAAATGGTGTTTACATACTCACAGTTAGCATCAATACATGTGGTATTAAAATAACCTGAGGTAACTTATATTACAACATAAATAACAGAGCAACATATTTAGACACTTTCACTGGCATATATTCTTTATCCCCAGAGAAAAGTAACACATATTACAGCAACTTTCTGAGCAGTAGTAATAACACGCACACTCGAGGGAGCGTCACATTAAATTGCATTGCAGCATTAAATCACCGTGCCCAAACTATTTCATGCTTTCATTCATTTCAATAAAGTAATTGTTGAGTTTTATATATACGGAACTATTTTCGGAATGGATTAGCGGCATTTCCATTAATATGACTGGGCAAAGATGATTTGAGATACAAACGTGGTTACCGAACCAGTTGAACTTGCATCTCAAGGCACCTCTGTAAATCAGTTTAAACATCTCCCAACAGGCCGTGGTTTTGTCAGCGTCTGCGGTGGCCGCCATATCGCTGCGAGCTTGCGCGAAGCGCTCGCTAATCCGCACGCGAGAATGTAGGCCAGCGGCCCGCTTGCCATTGAGCAGAAAAGAAGATTTGCACACATCTGTGCATCCGTGTGCAAGCGCACTCTGTTCGGCCTTCTCATCGATGCGAGAGGAAACGCGCCATTTCGTGACTGTTCCGACATCGTCAGCCGTCGCCACGGCAACAACACCCAAGCACGGCCAAGTGGCCTTTTCTTGACTTTCTCTGAGCTCGCCAAGCTTGCTCCCAGTTATGAAGATTCGTTTCCAGAAAATGATGCAAGGGAAAAATGTTATTATTAGTGGGGTTGCTTTTTTTGTACTTTAGATCGTGAATGGCAAGAGGAAGCAGGTGGTTTCATTTGAGAAGTGTCAAGAATGAATTCAGCCTGCCCGCTCATGAATGACTATAAAAGCAGAGTTGTGAAGGGGTTTGTATACAATATGACGAGTAAATTTTTCAGATAAAGTGTCCTTTCCCACCATATACAGTGGTTTTTTTGCAGAAGACAACACCAGCGAAAACCTGCCTGAGGTTCTAAATACAGTAAAGTCTCGTTATATCGATATCGGATATATCGATAGTCCCGGTTATATCGATACTATTTCTATGCACGCACGGAGAAAATTACATGCAAACAGGGTCGGATATATCGATAGTCCCGGTTATATCGATATTTTTTCGGACTCCCTTGAATATCGATATAACGAGACTTTACTGTATACAAATAGTATTTGTTCACACGAGAATAAATAAATAAAGATAGAGATAAACATATTAATAAATAAATACATAAATACATAAGTAAATGAATGAAGAAACAAACAATAAATAAACAAATAAAAATAAATAAATAAATAGCTAAATAAAGATAAATAAATATAAATTCATATAAATATAGAAATAAACCAGTCAGTCAATAAATAAATAAACACACAAATAAAAAAATAAAATATTAAGAAACAAAAATAAAATAAAAAGAAAAGAATAAAATAAATAAAGATATAAACAAGTAAATAAACAATAAGCAAGTAAATAAAGAAAAACAAAATTAAACCATAAATAAAAACATAAATAGCTAAATAAATAAAGATAATAAATATAAATAAAGAAATAAACAAGCAAATAAATAAATAATAGAATATAAAAATAAATGAATAAAAGATGAAGAAACAAACAAAAAATAAACAATACATAAATAAATATAAATTAATAAATAGCTAAATAAATACAGATAAATATAAAAAAAGAAATAAGTAAAAAACAAGCAAGGAAGTAAGTCAATATATAAATGAATAAACAAATACATGAAAATGAATTAAAAAAACACAAATAGTTCAATACATAAAGATAAATAAATGTAACTAAAGAAATATATAAAAAAGTGAATCAACAAGTAAATAAATAAATAAAAGATGACAAACAAACAAAAACACACAATGAATAAACAATAATAAATAAATAAATAAATAAATAAATAAATAAATAAGGGCGGCGCGGTAGTCGAGTGGTTAGCACACCGGCTTCACAGTGCAGAGGTCGCCGGTTCGCGTCCCGGTCCGGCCTCCCTGTGTGGAGTTTGCATGTTCTCCCCGGACCTGTGTGTGTTTTCTCCGGGTCCTCCGGTTTCCTCCCACACTCCAAAAACATGCATGGCAGGCAGATTGAACACTCCAAATTGTCCCGAGGTGTGAGTGTGAGAGTGACTGTTGTATGTCTTTGTGTGCCCTGCGATTGGCTGGCAACTAATTCAGGGTGTCCCCCGCCTCGTGCCCGAAGACAGCTGAGATAGGCTCCAGCAACCCCGCGACCCTAATGAGGAATAAGCGGTATGGAAAATGAGATGAGAGAGATGAGATAAATAAATAAATAAATAAATAAATAAATGAGCAACCCCAGAAAGGAGTAAAAAACTTGTTTTGGTTGTCATTAGTAACTTCTAAAACCAGCGTATCAACAGTGTCTGAAACTCATGACAAAAAGTTAGCGGACACCAGGGCAGACAACTCTGAAAAGTTGCCTGCCTGGCCATAAAGTTGCCTGCCCGGCCATAAAGTTGCCTGCCCCATTTCCCACAACTTGAAACACAATAAGACGACTAATCGCAAAAAAAAAAAAACATTGTTGCAAAGTATAAAGGATTTTTTTAAATTAAGGAAGTCCCTACCACAAATGCAAATGCTGAAGATTTTGCTCCAGTTGTCGTTTGTCGTCATGTTCCACAATGCAATGTTCGCATTGGATTGGATTGGATTTGCCTTTATTAGTCTCGCAGTGGAGAAATTTACATTTACATTGCGTTGTCTGCTAAAACTTTCAAAACGTCTCGGCCCGGGTGGCCGACAACTGCTTCAATTAAAAAAAGTTTTTTTTCAAATCAAACGTTTGTTTTATTCATTAAAGCTTCAGGAGCGCTTTGGAGATTCCACAATATTTTGATGCATTTATCTTTACGCATATGGTTATCTCATTTATAGCACACACTGTCAACAGGGAGCATGTGTGTGTGGGTTGCTCCACACGCACGCGCACACACACACATGCAGAATACAGCAGTGGGGGCGCACGGATGTGTCCCGCGTGCAGATAGCAAAAACATTTGTTTGTAAAAACTTGTTTGCAGCCGGTAGGCATAGAAAGAGCAAAAGAAAAGAACGCGAGGGCTGACTGGCGGACTTCCTGTCAGCTCGACGCACTTCCTGGCGCAGCGTCTGGGAAGAGGAAGACAACAGCATAAAAAAAAGTGTAGCTAATCCGCCCTTCCTCCTCGTGTTTCCGCCCGCTATTGGGCACAAAGAGTTTGTTTTTATAGATGAGCATGCATCAGAAAACTCGTGATGAAAATATTTCCAGAATTCAACCAAATGTACTTTTTGACCCCACTAGTTTAATTTGCTTAATGACTTGTGACTAACATTGAATCCATTTTTAGGGTGGCGTTTCTAGCAATCCGGAATGAGTCTACAGCGGCGTAAAGGTGCGTTTATTTCTAAGCGGGTGAACCCTAGGTGAGTGGGAGGAGCCAAAAGGGCAGAGCGCCAAGCCAGACAAAGACTTTGTGCGGTCACGCAAGCGACGTCACACCTAATTTACTAATCCCTTCAAATTCCGTCTCGTCGCCGTTCAGATGGCCGGCGAGCTAACGAGAGCGACACAACATGGCATCGCTATGCTAATCTGATAGCATTAATCTTTCTGGAAAGACACCCAAACATGCCGACACACTCCTTCTATCCAGTCACTCCAACATAGTTCCGTGACCCCAAAGTGTCTACATGAAGGCCTCAATCAAACTCTACTCATTGACACAAGACGCTCGACCAAAGAACTTGAGTCCAAAAGGAGCTGTGTAACCTGTTCACAAAACGGTGTGAGCGCCTGAGGCTGATGACATCATCATTGTGCGACGACAGTCGACGTACGTCAACGTATGTGAGGTCGAAGCTTCGTTATCCTGGAAGCTTTGCAGCGGATATAAATATCACATTGCCTCTGGGTGGTGGAAGAAAAGGAGGAGGAGGAGGCGGCGAATGTGCGTGTGAGTGTGAGAGAGAGAGAGAGAGAGAGAGAGAGAGAGAGAGAGAGAGAGAGAGAGAGAGAGAGAGAGAGAGAGAGAGAGAGAGAGAGACTAAATGGTGAGAAACGTCAGAACTCGATGTCAAATCATGAATGGGCAAACATTTATGCAAAATGGCTTTGTTAGCATCAAGGCAGGAAAAGCCAGAGAAGGAAGCGTGTGTGTTATGTGTGCGCATAAAGATTGTGGCACACGAGGGACAACGTGAGGAAGTTTCTGAGTGGGCTACTTCTGGATGACATCCAACAGGAAGATGGTCACGAAGAAGAAGGCCAAACACACAAGCCAAGCAGAATTCACACATGCGTGGTGCATTCAAGTGTCTGTAGAAAATATGGTCATAACAGGTGCAAGAAACGAGACACTCCGCAGTTTCCTGAAAGAATTTCCACCACACAGGAAGTCAAAGTTGGCCCGAGTTCCGCCTTGACAGATGCTTTCATCTGGTTCTTGAACGCACCACGAGAGGCTTCCTCGTGATGGATGTCTCTCTCCTTTGTGGGGATTGAACTCAACTCGTCTCCACCGCAAGCACGGCCGAGAATGTGAACAACAAAAATCAAACCCAAAAAATGCTGACTCGTGTTGCCCCCAGAGACGGCAGATCGATGGATCCTTGAGAAGCTGACTCACTCATACACAAACACAAAATCTGATTAGGACTTGTGGGACACTTGGAACAGAAAACCCACAAAGGGGAAGTGGTTTCTAACGATGCGTTTAATGACATTGCATGTTTGTACTTGCTGACTCATTCCCTGTGGTTGCATTGGTCGTCCGTGTCCCCGAAATAAATCAGCGGGTTTTTCTGATTGGCACACATGCATACATGGAAAGGCGGTAATGGCAGTGATCGGGAGGGAAGTGAACGCAGCACGGATTCCGGCAAATGACTGACACCCCGTAGGAAAGTATGCACTTCAAAATGCCACAAGATGGCAGGCAAAACACTACTTTTGTCCAAATGACACTCTTCACCTCACTTCAACATAGTTCCTTGGCGCACAGACAAATTATTAGCTCAACTTGCTTCAAGATAATTACTTCATGCGAAATTTGTTTCCAAATGAAACTCCTCAACTTAAATGAACACAGTTGCAAGGTACAGGATGGCGCCTACCGAATACTTTGGCGAAACCGCAAATTTGTGGTATGCTCTAATTTTATCGTGGTGCATTGATTGCCCTCGTGAGTGTGGGAAAAATGGGACACTTGCGCTCAACGAGAAGAAAAAGAAGAGGAGGGGGAGGAGGAAGCGATGGGGGGGGGGGGGGTAGTCACGGAGACGTACAGGCATGCCAGCTGCCTCCTGCTTTACATTTATCCCCCCCTCCGCACACAAACACACACACACACACACACACACACACACACACACGCACACACACACACACACACACAGTTACCTCGTGTGCGGCCAAGCGTCGCAGCGAGGAAGCTTGGATATCGGAAGAAATTTGATGGCGGAGTGGAGCTTGAATCAAAGCTGGAAATGGGTCAGTCGTTGAAGGGGGGGAAAAAGGCAAAAGTCCAGTGGCTTGAAGTCACAAAATGGGGAGAACAGGAGGCAGGGGTCCTCGGCGTGGGAACTGAGGCTGCGACGTGGACACGCACGCACCGAGCGAGGATGGTCGTGACTGCTCTCCACCAAGGAGAGCCAAACCGGCTTGCAAGCGTGGAAACGCCTCTCTCTCGCTTCTCTCTCTCTCTCTCTCTCTCTCTCTCTCTCTCTCTCTCGCTCGATGTTTATCTCTCTGTCTCTCAATTCTCTCCCTCTCTTACTGTCTCTGTGTATCTGTGTATCTCTCACTCACTGTCTCCCTCTCTCTTCCTTTCTCTCACTCTCTCTTCCACTGTCTCTATCTGTCTCTCTTGCTCATTCTCACTGCCGCTTTCTCTCTCTCTCCCTCTCTCACTGTCGCTCTCGTTCTCTCTCCCTCTAGCATGATATTTAGCCCTCTCTCTCTCTCTCGCTCTCTCGATGTCTCTCTCTAGCATGATATTTACCCCGCTATCTCTCTCGCTTTCTGTCACTGTCTCTCTCTTTCTCTCACTGTCTCTCTCTCTAACACTCACACTGTCTCACTGCCCATCTCTCTCTCTCTCTCTCTCTCTCTCTCTCTCTCTCTCTCTCTCTCTCTCTCTCTCTCTCTCTCTCTCTCTCTCTCTCTCTCTCTCTCTCTCTCTCTCTCTCTCTCTCTCTCTCTCTCTCTCTCTCTCTCTCTCTCTCTCTCTCTCTCTCTCTCTCTCTCTCTCTCCCTCTCTCTCACACACACACACACATCTCTCAGAGATCGTCTCTAAGCAACAGTGGTTCACTCGAATCAGGCGGATGTTTCAACTCTCTCATGACAGACTTCCAAAGTCGAGTTGAGAAATTTTGTACCTGAGACGTGTTATCTCGCATGTGAAAAGACAAACCACAACACCGTTGATCAAACACTTTTTGGGACGTGTAAATTGTTGGAAAAAAAGAGAGTGAGAACCCTTTCTACCTTCTTTTTCTCCAATTCCACGAGTTTTAGTCACACTCGCACACACCCGGACACACAAGCACACATTTTTCAAAGCTGATGTCACCACAGCCTTCCGGCCTGCAAATCCCTTCTGCTGCTCTGTTTTCCCTTCATCACAAGGCCATCACAAACTCCAAACGTGTAACCGGAGCTGATTGTGCAGTTGGCAGCGATAGCACAAGATTTTCAAGATGCCAATATGCAATTTCGTCTCCTTACTACGTCAAGGTTTCTTTGCTCGAAAATATTTTTTTGACTCAACTACTGCTTTGTGCAACTTAAATGTGGATTGTGACAACTATTGTCACATCGGCAATGTCAAATCGAGGCTATTTGTTTGCTTCCCAAGACACCATGTGACCATTAACTCCTCCTTCTCAGTGTTAAACATGAAAATGATTCATTTGGTTCACCACCCGAGGGCAGCGGCCTTAGACGACTCTAAACCACAGGTGTCAAAGTCAAGGCCCGCAGGCCAAATCCGGCCCGCCACATCATTTTTTTCGGCCCGCGAAAGCAAATCAAACTTGTTAAATTCCATGATGATTGCTAAAATCTGAGCCAAAATTTCATATTTTTGGATGTCAACCACAATAAAAGTCATTATTCTTGACTTCAGATTTAAAAACGAGTTGTTCATTCATTTGCTGTGTGCTCTATATGTAATATTTGAAGGGATTTAAACATTCTAATGTGTTCCCCAAATTCATAACGGCCCTCGAGAGGAAACCATAACTACAATGTGGCCCGTGGCAAAAAATGACTTTGACACCCCTGCTCTAAACGGTGACCGCAACAGAGTCACAAGATTCTCTTGGTTCACACACGAGCAAAGAGGAAGCGTTTGGATTCATGGAACAAAAGGGAAAAGGAAGTGAGCAGCAGAAGCAAGAAGTGAGACAAAATTTGAAGACAACATTCAAACGAAGGCAATAAAAAGTGTCGAGTCAATGCAGGAAGATGTGAGACTTCTTGTACAGTGAGACCTCAACTTACAAACTTAATTGGTTCCCAGATAGAGTGTGTAAGGCGAAAAGTGTGTATCTCAAAAAAGAAATTCCCATAGGAAACCATTAAAATGGGAATAATCCGTTTCCGGGTTTCCATAAAATATACTTTTCAACTAAATAAGCCTTAAAACTACACACAACATACCTTATTATATGTATAATAAATGTGATATTGTATTGTAATGAAAGAAATACACTGCATTGTATCATAAAGTCACTTTATTTACATTTGTGATGTCATTGATGGCTTGATGGAATGGCGTTGGAGGTCGAAGGTCAAAGGGAATTGCTGTTTGAGAGGCATATTACATGAGGACTGTAATTAAAGAAATAAACTGTGCTGTAAAATAAAGTTTTATTGACCTTTTTGATGGTCGTTGATGGCTTATGGAAGGAGAGTCACCTTCCATAAGGACTGTTGGTAACTTAACCTCTGGTGCTGTTCGGTCGGGTGCTTCCGCCGAAGATCACTCCGCCAGCCGTGGTGGGTGTGTATTATGAAAATAGTGCTGATTATAAGGTTTATTTTCATAAATTTGAAGTTTGTAAGACGAAAAGTTTGTAAGATAAGGTGTTTGTAAGTTGAGGTCTCACTGTATTTGTGAATTTTTCCAAGAGGAAGTAGAATCTTGGATCGTTTCCATGACTACAGTACTGCTAAAATCATCTATCGTCTTGTTTCAGACCACCGTGGACAAAGTGTGATTGCTATGGATGCCTGGTGACATTATCGAAACGTTCGCCATTGCTGCCAGAAGCAATGAAAAAAAAAACCGCACGGCTTGACTGTACTACAATGGGGCACACCCACCTGGACCCGATGGATAATCATAATTAATAGAAAAATGTATCTATTTATAAACTGCCACAGGAGGATTTTTGTTTTGCACGTCATAGTTCTAAATTACAATAAATGGTAACATTTGTATTGCACATCAAAATAAATAAATAGCTAGCTAGCTTGCCAAAAAGATAGTCAGAAAGCTAGACAGACAGACAGAAAGTGAGACAGAAAGCGAGACAGAAAGTGAGACAGACAGACAGAAAGCGAAACAGACAGAAAGCGAGAGACAGATGGACAAAAACGAGACAGACAGACAGAAAGCGAGACAAAAAGCGAGACAGACAGCGAGACAGACAGACAGACAGAAAGCGTGACAGAGACAAAAAGCGAGATACACAGACAGACAGACAGAAAGCAAGACAGACAGACAGACAGACAGACACAGAGAGAGAGAGAGAGAGAGAGAGAGAGAGAGAGAGAGAGAGAGAGAGAGAGAGAGAGAGAGAGAGAGAGAGAGAGAGAGAGAGAGAGAGAGAGAGAGAGATTTTCAATAATTAACATAAAAAAATACACTTAGGGACATATAAAGCTATCATATCTCATTAAAATTTGCTGTTGAACATTTAAACTCCCCCTTCGAGTTTAAATCCAGTGACCTTGCTTTGCTCTGCATATCTGTTGCACAGATTGAGACTCACACACACAAACACACGCAAACACACACATTCACCATCCTACATGCACCAACTGTGGGCAGGCTGAAGTTTGATGAGTGTGGTTTGTGGTTACTAAGCAACCTCTCATCCTCCGCTCATCCTCCAGCTGTCATGTTGAAACATTTTTGAGACCAAAATGGCTGACATTTACACAGGCCTGACAAACACATTCAGTTGGGGAATGCTGTTCAATGTCTGTAAAGCGAACAAATGCGTCCAATTGATTTCAAATCGCGAGACGGCAGGGAGGCAGGGAGGCAGGTGGACGTACGACGAGGGAGGTTTGTGTATAAAAAGTAAACAAAGTATCAAGTGTGGGCCAGTCTGAGGAGGAGGAAGTGTTTTGAATCCTGCAAGATGGTACCAAAATAAATAAGTGAATAAAAACAAGCTTCACACATTGGATCAGTGTGACATCAACTCCTGGCTCCATTACTGCCAATTCCTTTACAGGGTATGTTGCTTGAACGCTCAAGGCTCATTTGGTGACTTGAGACACAAGTGATCCCCTCTAGTTTTTTCAAGATACAATTTCATCATTCGGATGAATACCTGCTTTCACTTGCGACTGCAAAAATTAAGATCTGAGTGTTATCTCATTGAGCGCATAGTCAGGTTCTTTCCATTACATGTTAGCTTTATGCTAACATGTAATGGAAAATCCCATTGGCGTGGGAACAGCACTAACTTTTGGTTTTTACAACCCGTTAGTCACTCAAGCACGAATCCAACATATGCAGATAAATAACAAAACATACTCCTGGGGAAATATTCTCTATCCATGACAACAACGGCTACTTACTGAGTAGTAGCAGAAGAAGTCCATTCATATCAGATTTGTGTCTGCACTGTATGATACAATACTGCCTCCCAGTGGTCAAGGCAGGCACACCTAAAGGATCAGCACAGTGAAATGGATTGCAGCATTAAATAACGAAAGGTGTTCTCACTCGATGCCTTTTAGAGAAGAAAACATAATACATTTCTATATTTACTTGTGTAAAAACATCCACTTGATGATTTTCAAGTCCGCTTCTCCTCAAAAGGGTCTCAGTGCTGTGTGCTATCCCAGATGTCATCAGGCAGGAGGCGGGGGACACCCTGAACTGGTTGTCAGCTAATCGCAGGTCACACAGAGATAAACAACCATTCACATTCACCACTTGGGACAATTTGTACAACTGCCTTAGCATGCAACGTAGGAGGAAACCAGAGTACCCGCAGAAAACCCACCCAGCCATGTGGAGACCATGCAAACTCCTTGCGCAGTCGGAATCGAACTGTGCACCCTGCACTGAGACCACTTTCACCACCTGTTTTATAAAATTAAAAAAAACACCACAAAAATGCGTGTGGTATTTTTTGAGGTGCGGTACGAGAATAGATGAATGGAATTTACGTTCATTTCCATAAGAAAATATCATTTGAAATCCAAGAGTTCCAAGCATAATTACAGGAGAAATATTGTATAAGGCGCCACTGCATTTGAAGCTTAAATGAATTTGTTATTGCATGATGTCATTATTGTCAATCGATGTCATGTTCAATACATGAGATCGATCGCACAGTCGCATGATATGCTCCAATTGACCATTCAAGTCAGCAAAAAAAAACATTTTTCTCAATATTGGAACTTACACATTGTAGCATAGCTTCACATTATTGATTTTAGATAGGTATCTAGCGATGTTGATGGATCGATAGATGGATCCTTTGGTTGGACTCATATTTCTTTGGTTGTAATTGGGAATAAGTATTTAAATTTAAAACTGCGATAGGATTACAAACGTATTTCCAAATTGATGAGTTTGCGGTGAGATGCTGGAAAAAAGAAAGAGACTCTCTGAAGTTGTTCAGTCTTGCAATACGAGCTCAAGTGGCATCTCTCCTAGAAGCTTATTAGCACTTTTACTTGGATGTGTCAGCGCGTTCTGAGGCGCTACTTGTCTCCACCATGTTCTGACTTGTCCATCAACACGCATGGCATCGGTATCATTGCGATGAAATGTCATTTGGAGCTATGTCACCGTGGCAACAGTTTTCAGAGGCTCAACTACTGAGGGTAGGGAAGGGGGGGGGGGGGCGCGTTACAGTGTTTGCGGGTGCCAGAAGACGGCACTGTTGACCTCGGGGGTGGAACATTTTGAGCGGATGGGGCTTCATCACGGAGAAGTCAGTGGACCTAATCTACACTCTTAATTGAACCGCCATCAACTGAACGCAATGTCGGGAACCCAAAATATTTTACAAACTATACAACAGTGTCATTTACTGGACATAATTTAGTTCATGATCAGTATTTATCCAATAATACGACAAGAAAGTGTTTCTAGAAAACACACCACGGAATGTTAACCCTTATGGGGACAGCGGTTACTTCAGTGGACAGATCTTTGTCTTGCTTGTTGAACAGTTATGCTCTGATCAACCGATAAAAGGGCAGCTGATCAGGGTTAAGGCTGACCTCTCTAGTCCTGTAAGAGGCTATTTGAAATTGATGATTGGTTGAAGAAACAGTCCCAATGGCAGTATAGATGACGTTTTATCGTCCATCACTCCTGACCTCGGACACGGCTAACATGAAACGACAAAAGGGTTGGGTTGAAATTCATATCGCGCTAAATGATATGTCGCTTGTTGTTCTGTAATCAAATATATATTATCACATGATGATGTCATCGACAAGCCATATTCCAGTTGTGCAGTGCAGTCCAAATCTATACTGGAGGCTAAGTGTGTGAACTTGTAGGTGAAGGAATAGGTTATGACGTTGTTGGTGGTTATGAACATTTATCGGAGGGTCGTGAGTCACTGCCACTTTTTGGCTTGGGCTCGGCCCCCAATTTCCTCTATGTTGGTTGACTCTATGTTGACTCCATGGACGATGTCTTGTCCACACTGTTGTCCTGCAGAGGTTTTATTTTTAGTGGGACTCGGGCAGTTCCGCCAAACTTAAAAAGGGAATGGCACGTCAGGCATCGGGATCTTCTTTCGTCTGCCAAGACAGTACGCCACCCCCGACAAGAGACTTCCAACAGGTGGCCGTGCAACCCAAACTCCTCCCCCTTCTACACACACACTTTTAATTGTGACATTTTTTGGCAGCCTTTCCAGTTTGTATCTCGGAGGACCGAAGCCTCCCCGCCCTATGTCGTCAGCAAATCCATGTGGACGTGTTTCTTAAAGGGAACCGCTTACTGACGGTCCTGTTCTTCTCTTGCCGGCAGGGACAGGAAACAGGATTGGATATCGGAACCATTAAGTCAAGTTTCGGAACGGAAGGAGAGGACAAACGCCATGAAGTGGAGTTGGGTGATATTGGGGGTCCTCCTCTCCTTGGGGGCCATGGCGTCGTGCGAAAATGCCCTCCAAATCCCAGAATACGACGGCAAAGATCGCGTTCATGCCCTCAACGCCAAGAACTACAAGTCCATCATGAAGAACTATGACGTGATGGTCATCTACTACCACAAAAATGTGCATGGGGATCGCAACGGCATCAAGCAGTTCCAGGTTGAGGAGCTTGCTCTGGAGGTGGGTAGGTGTGACTAGGGCGTCAGGGATTTGAGGATTCCTAGCTGCAACCAGGTTGTGGAGTTGCCATTGGGGTTTGACAACGGTGGATGGCCCTTGACCCATTAAAAAAACTATTAACTTGGATAGCACTCGGACTTAGTTCAAGTCTGACAATATAGAATCAAGAGCCACATGGGCAACCACAATCCAACAGCTTTGTACTCTACAGTAGATACTGAAATAACAAATGACATCAACTGATAGACTTGTTGACCGCCAGAAGCTAGTAGTTTTTAAGCTCTCTCAAGCCACAACCCATCTATTTTTGACAATCATAACAACAAACAGCATTGCCCCGTGGTATCAACACATACGTAGTTAGCCGTTAGCATTTCAGATCTGAAAAAAATACCCTGTTGCGGTGGGCTATGTGCTAATGCTAATTAAGGGTCTGCATTACTTGACTTTTTTTCCTTTTGCCCCTTTTGTCTGCCATTTGATGGTCTGGAAGTCAAGTCGAACTGTTGCTATGGTAACCAAACCACATGCCGGCTGACCAGCACATTTCGTGCTGGTAAATGTCTGTCTTTCTTTTGTTTCTCCTAAAGAGCAAAAAGCAGAGGTTGAAAATGAGACAGCCGCTTTTAGGTGCTTTTCATTTTGTCCAGATAGAAGATGCGGTAGTTGGCAATCAACAAGCGGAGGTGACAGGTGCGACGTCATGATATTTTTTTTTCTAGGCTACAATCCTATTTTCCGGGTAAACAAAGGTATGTTTCCCAAAATAAACAACATCATATTAAGAAGATCAACTTTATTTTTTAATTTGAAATTGAAAATGGCAGCTTCGATGCCAATGGCATTAAGGGGTCCACATTAAGCTGAATGGCCATTTGGTTTAGGGGGTCCTTAAGCATATTTCAGTTTCCCCAAACCCAAAACGTTTGTGAAATCCCAATTTCAAGGACGTGCGCGTGGCTTAGTGATTCATTGTGTTTGTCTCGAATGATGTAAGAGGCCCACGGCTAAATTTATGCTGCTGCTATGCAAACACAAGCTGCAAACACAAAGTCAGTGCATGCGGTGCCACCAGGGTAGAGAAGGTTCCGTCGAGGAGATCGAACTACCTCCGATTGTGTTCTTCTGAGTAGGAAGAAAATGTTTGCACCTCGCGGACGGTTGGAGTCACCTCGGGGTTGCAAAGTGCCAGGTTGTTGTACAGCATAACCTTGGAAACCACCAACTCGACCTGGACTCAAGGCTGTGGTGACATCATCTCTTTGGCAGTGAGTTTGTAGAGTAGATTGTATTGCCCTGTCTGCCCTGTGTCACCTTCACCGTCAGGTCCAACAAGGAGATTTAAGGCCTCTTTTACCTCCCAAGTCAACAAGTAGAGAGATGAGAAAATATTAGCCAGTGGCCAGTCTCAGGCACACCAAAGTGTTTTCAGCTCAATTATGGATTTCCATGCATCTTTCATGATGTTGCGTAACAGAGAGCCACACGCGTGTCTGTGTGTGGGCGTCAGCATCTAATATTGATTTACAGTCTGTATAAAGCTATTTAACTAAGGTTCTCAGTGGATTGCTAAGTACAGTATAGCCATTCATAAAGATGTGTACGCAGGGCTACATACAGAAATCCAGAAACAGGAAGAAAAAAGTGGACACAAGTAAAATACATATATCAACAATACTGTGGTCCCCAACATTGTTTTGCCCCACGAATTGGTTGAATAATAAGACAATATATTCAGGCTTGGTGGACAAAAACAACAAAATAATGTGTTATGACATGCATAGGAAAAGGTGGTATTTTCTGACACCAGGATTATCCGATTTGGCCACAAATTGGTCGCTACGGTGACATTTAAACCTGCCTTCAAAATAAAATAAAAAACCAATAGTAAGTGAACGAAAAATACGACTCACCATTGCTGCGTATTATGCTGGGTGGGCATTGTATGTGGGAATCACCTGTTGAGATAAATCTGGATTTTAAGTAGGACTCCTGGTACGGTCTAATTAAAACGCAGCCAGAGGAGAAGTCAGAGGCTGATTTTCTGCATCCTGGCTAGGCCTTTATGTACGGAAGAGGATTAGGGCCACTGAAGAAAAAAATAAGGTTGGCAAGATTCTCACTTCAATTTCACAATTCTGAGAATAAAGACGGAGTTCTGAGATTAAAGTTCTGACTTTAAAGTGAAATTCTGAGATTAAAGTCAAAATTCTGAGAATAAAGTCAGAATGTTCACTTTAAAGTCAGAATTCTGCGATTAAAGTGACAATCTTGGCAACCTTTTTTCTGCGTTGGCCCTAATCCTCTTCGTATTTATCCCTCCACCTTCCAAAAAGAACTTTCCAAAGATGTTTCATTTTGCTAGTTCCAGGTTTCATTTTACCGGTAAACCTTCACGTGACCCGGAAGCGCCGCCTTTTACCTGTCTCAAGAGAGTCACACTATAACGGATGTAAAGAGAATCCGGCATTTTTTCAAAATAAAACACTTGGATTCCAAAATGAATACAACGGAAGTTATATAAGTACGTAATTTATTACAGTATTTCGGACCGCTTATAATAACAATAATAACAATAATAATAGTAATAATAATAATAATAATAATAATAATAATAATAATAATAATAATAATAATAGTAAATTTCATTTCTAAGTGCCTATCAAATCTGGCAAGGTGACTTTTCTCCACTATTTGACCCAAGTCTGAATTTATAAATGAATTAATTTTCATTTTCCATACCACTTATCCCTCATTAGGGTCGCGGGGGTGCCGGAGCCTATCCCAGCTGTCTTCGGGCACGAATGATGATGATAAATGTTTTCTTCTAAATAAAGACATTGATTCGTCACTATAATGAATTTTGGACAAAAACACAATTTGGATAAAAGGTTGATGAGTCTTCATGTACAGCACCAGAATTCAAATAAAATTATGTATTTAGGGACACGTGTAAATATCTGAATATATATAAAACGATTAACAAAGTATTGACTCAGATTTAAAATGTGTATTGTGGCTGTAATCGAACGATTTTGGCACTTTAATATGAACTGTGTAGAAGAAAAAAGTGTCAATCAGACATGACGGAGGTGAGCATGTCAGGTGCATCTTGGCTGGCTTGGTTTTGTAAGGAATGCTTTTCTGTTCCCACCGTGCCTTCTTCAAGGCCTTAAATAGCGGCGGGATGTCGTCTCACCTCTCCTCCAAATACCTCCCGTTGGAAATATGTTTTGAATTGAGGGGTAATAATGCCTATTAGACAAAAGGGATTCAGTGTAGAAGTTTTGAAGGTCTTGTTTTTTATTTTTAACACGGGTCTTGGTGCAAATGAAGCGTAGTCACAAAACAATAGGGACGTCTAAATTGTGTCTTTTTTTCTCAGAACTGCCACTTTCATATCATAAGTAAAATATGCAACTGATCAATGAGAAACAATTTCATGCGCTCAGATCTGCAGGTAGTGAAGCACCTGCTACATCGTCTCAAGTTGTTGTGTCCCTTGCCAAGACCTCCCTTTCTCTAGTGACTGCATGGGGGTTCTGGGATGGGTGGATGGTGGGGTTGAAGGGGCGGCTGCCAATATTTGTCTCTGGTTTCGCTCCGATTTAGAAAGTGCAAGGCAGCAGTCCAATGCTTTTGCTTTTAAGGACTTGAGGTGGACGAGAAGTGACGGCGACCTCACCCAAGAGGTTCGTAGAGGTGACAAAAAATGGGGGTGTCAAAGTAAAGAAACTTGAACCTTAGTCTAAAGGTAGAAAAAAAATATATATATGAATCGATGCAATGGATTCTGAGTCGAACGGTTCATCTTACGCCTTCAGAAGACGCCAACCTGTCCCATTATCCCTTCTGTTTTCTCTACAGCTAGCAGCTCAGGTTCTGGACGATCTGGAAGATGAAGACATTGGATTTGGCCTTGTGGATGAAAAGAAAGATAGCTCCGTGGCCAAAAAACTTGGTAGGCTTTCTCTTTCCATGTGTCAATCCAACGATCAATAACATGAAAACTACCAGGTTGGAGTCACTCATCAGTATGGAGGTTTGGACTTTTCCCAGTTCAATTGCTTAAAACACTTTGTCTCATTCCCCCTCCAGGTCTGGATGAGGTGGAAAGTGTCTACATATTCGCTAATGACGAGATCATCGAGTATGATGGAGAGTTGGCTGCCGACACACTGGTGGAGTTCCTCTATGATGTAAGTATACGACACCACAATTTTTCTAGGACATTACAGAAATTTTGGAGCCAATTTATGCCAGGGTATTTCCAGGTGGCAGAGAATGGAGTGGCGAGCAAATAAAACATTATTGTGAAATGTCATTTTGTACCGACACACTAACTGTTCTCCCAATGACGGAGCTCTCAGGTGATGGAAGAGCCCGTGGAGATCATCGACAATGAGCGGGAGCTGAAGGGCTTTAATAACATGGATGATGTCATCAAGCTGGTGGGCTACTTCAAGAGCAAGAATTCTACTCGTAGGTGGACCATGCGGTTATGCAAAGGAACGCTCAGGCCTCCAGCATTCAACCAGGATGTCTTTTGCAGATTTCATCGAGTTTGATGATGCAGCTGAAGAGTTTCACCCTTTCATCAAATTCTTTGCCACCTTCGACCCCAAGGTTTGCCGTACAAAGTGTTGTCGGTTAGCATTCTGCGCCCAAAGTTTGGAAATCTTTGTGTCTATTGATGGTTCCTCTCCATCTTACTTTAGATTGCCAAAAAACTGAAACTGAAGATGAACGAAGTGGATTTCTTTGAGCCCTTCATGGAGGAATCAGTCACCATTCCCGGGAAGCCCTACACAGAGGCCGAGCTGGTC
Organism: Hippocampus bargibanti; assembly: GCF_051943395.1. Lineage (NCBI taxonomy): Eukaryota > Metazoa > Chordata > Actinopteri > Syngnathiformes > Syngnathidae > Hippocampus > Hippocampus bargibanti. The sequence goes on from NC_142735.1 coordinate 21,529,565, forward strand.
GAATACATCGAGCAGCACGACAGGTCACAGTTCAAAGAATAAACCCAACCACTCACTGCCTGCGGACCATGTTAGGTTTTTGCTGGTAATCAGACTATAAGAACACATCAGGGACAAGAAGGCTCAAAGGGCAGTCATGGTTGTCGCTCTTTGCCAGGAGAGTGCGCTGAGACATGTCTCGCTTTAGCATCTTGGAACAGCTCTGCAGTTGCTGAGATCTGTAAACTGTTATAGTCCCTGGACAGTTCTAATTAACCGTGTTTGTCACCTTCCATATCCTGAAGGGATAGGCCAGAGGCATAATCTTCTAATGGGGTTTCAGAAGCGCAATGAACAGGACAGAATACACAAGGCATTCCTGTTTAAGGGAAAAGGGGTCATGCTGGGGGTCGGGGGTCCTTGAGTTCATGGTACCTTAAAAGCTGAGAGCAGAATCTTTTTGGATTGTCAAACAATGTTTCATTCGTTTCAGACCCACTTTGAGGAAGCTGAAACCTCACAGCATGTATGAGATCTGGGTAAGAACGTCATCAATTAAGGACTTTGCTATTTGCTGAACCACAATGAAAAAAACATTTGTATAACCCTAGTTTTTATTTCCGTATCAACCCGAAAACGGTTTGTCTAACACCAGGAGGATGACATCGACGGCGAGCACATTGTAGCCTTCGCTGAGGAAGACGACCCAGGTTAGGAGTCCCATGCTCCACCCACCGATCTGATGGGACTCTTAATTTTGATTTTGGAACACCTTAGATGGTTTTGAGTTCCTGGAGATCCTGAAGGAGGTGGCGCGGGAGAATACAGACAATCCCAACCTGAGCATAATCTGGATAGACCCTGACAACTTCCCTCTGGTAAGGCAGACGTCACCGTACACCAGATCCTTTGCTTTGAATGTTGTGGTTCTTTGACCCAAAAATGGTTCAGAACCAATTGTCTAATACAGTGGTTCTTAAAATGGGTTTGATCAAATTCGGTGAGTTAGTCTCAGGGGTTCGGTGGATCCTCCGCCGCAGATGTCCACCCCTCAGTCTCGTCTGCAGTTAGTGGGCACAGTCATTGAAAGAAAGATTCGGTGAATGAGCATATGAAACTGGTGGGCTTCGGTGCTTTCAACAAGATTAAGAACCACTGGTTTACTCTAATATCTACGATGTGGTGTTCCATGTTCAATTGTTCTCAGCTGGTCCCGTACTGGGAGAAGACATTCCGCATCGACCTGTCATCCCCCCAAATTGGCGTGGTTGACGTGGAGGACGTAAGCTAACTGTTTCCGCGTACAGAGGATTCCGTTTACTTCTTGATGCTAGTCTCTTTCTTTGACTTGCTCCTTTCGGCAGGCTGACAGTGTATGGATGGAAATGGACGATCACGATGAAATGCCTACAGCGGATGAGCTGGAGCGCTGGATTGAGGACGTTCTCTCAGGGAAGATTGACCCTGACAATGATGACAACGAGGAGGATGACGGCGATGAGGACGATGATGATGAATAGAAACATCCCAACTATCTTTGTTAGGTTGAAAATTGTTTCTCAGTGTCAACGATGACAACAATGACAACAAGGGAGAAAATCATGCTATCTTTCAGTCCAGTTTTAACGGTCAGGCGGATTACTCTATTCACTTCCTGCGGGGGTCGAATATAAGGGAGGCGCTGATGCCCGTCACCGACTGAAAACCACAACTTTGCTCGACAGGTCGACTGCGCTTACATTTTGTACCTTGTGTCACATGACCAGAGCTCAGAAACAGTCACTTCATCAAAAGTGTGTCAGAAATAATAATAAAAAAATAAAGACAAACAAACAAAACAAAACAAATGAATCACTGGAGAGTCTTAGGTAGCTGTTTCTGCCCTCTCATCCCAAATAAAAACAAATTAAAAAAAACTTTAAAAAACAGTTCTGGTTCTATTTATTTCCAGATATAATTGACAGCATGCAATGGGGGAAATAATGATTTGGTACTCTTAAGACAATAACACGCCCACAGTCATAACTCACTTGGCTGGTATATAAAATATGGTTGTTTTAGTCATCTTTCTCTGACATTTTTCGTCCCGTCTTCCAGCACAATGCTGTGCTGATGAAAGTAAGCATAGTCATGTTTTAATAGTGCTTACCTTGCTCTCATTATCATATATGTATTACAAAAATATTTCAACAATGGCGTGTACACTTTTTGTGTCCTTTGTATGTCCTCATAAAGTCTGTATGTGTCGTGTGTGTGTGTGTGTGTGTGTGTGTGTGTGTGTGTGTGTGTGTGTGTGTGTGTGTGTGTGTGTGTGTGTGTGTGTGTGTGTGTGTGTGTGTGTGTGCGTGCGTGTGTGTGTGTGTGTGTGTGTGCGTGCGTGCGTGTGGTGGTAACTGTTACCTCAAAAAGGAAATAAAGGTCATTGTGTAAAATAAAACTAACAAGATAACGTTTTTAGCTTTTTCGAATCATATGTTGGACTTTTGTGTTTGTCGGGAAAGGACAACTCAAATCCAATAAAACAAAATTGTCCTCACAACAAATGTGCTACAAATTCAAAGAAAGGGAAAATTTTCCCACGGTGCCAAGCGATCAATGTAAGTTACATTGTAATCGATGCAGTACTACATCTACCACTGTTTTATTTTTAATTACAAAGTACTATATCCGCACTTGTATTTAATTAAGAGAGTGCGGGTATTTTATTCATGGCTTCTTAGCTTTGCTGAATCAGGGCTTTTTCCGCCACAGGACAAATGATGACCGTGTCAGAGGCTTTGTCGCAACAGTACAAGTAGAAAAATGGAAGAATCTTTTCGGACAATCTGTCAGTAAAAGTGTAAAGATGGGTACGTGCCTTGACGTCATAGAAGGATATTCGGCTCTCCTCGTAGTCCACGTACACTCCCACCCTTTTGGGTTTGGGGTTGAGCGCCAGTGAAAGTGGTGGCACGGTGGACACACGGTACCCCTGCCCCTTCTTCATAGCGAGGGCCCAGTACCCGTGAGCGCTACTCACAGAGATACGGCCTTTTCTTTTGACGGATGACTTGGCCACGCCCAGGTACCAGTCATCCTTCTCGCCTACTTGGACTTCCCAGTAATGTCTGCCAGAGGTGAAGCCCTCTCGGCCCAGGACAATGACCACCGTGTCGAATCGGTCGGGGTGGTCCGGGAGGTCCTGCCATGCGCCCAGGTGACGCACCTGCCGCCTGTCTTGGGAAAGCTGCAGCCACGGGTTGGAGGTGTTTGGGTCCAAAGTCACATCCTCTACGGAGGGAGGGATGCTTTGTTAGTCAGGGGGAATATGAAAGGACGGCATGGCGGATGGAATATAGGAGTAGGCGTGACATCCAGCATACCTGTGTACTTCAGGACCTTCTCGAGCTCTGTTGGAAAAGCAGAGTAGGATAGAAAGTTGTTTGAGATGCGGGCTGTGTTTGGATTCCTTATCAGCTCGGTTTCACTCGAAACATTTTGAATTTTCATTTATGTTTATAAGCAGGCTGGCAGTTCATGTATTGCCCAACTTTTCTATCAAAAGATGAAAAGAAGGTCCATCGCAGATCATTTCGACTGAATGAATGGTTCCCATCAAGGATGTGGTACCTCTGTCCGCCAGCTTGTCCACCATTTCCTTGAGAGTGCTTTCTAGTTTGGACACGGCCGTCCTGATCAAGCCCACGCTAACATCAGTGGGAAGATTTGTATGGCTCCAGTCGTGGATGGACGGGGCAGTGCTCATGGCAGGAAAGTTCTACAGAAGAAAGAGTCGATGATAAAACAGTCTTCAGGAAGTTCGAAAATCCTGGAACACTCACAATTTGTAAACAAATAAAAAGCAATCACTTGATCGACATTTGTTGTTGTCGGTGTCGGTAAGTCTGCAGCATAGGATTGAATCATTCGCAATATTGTCAAGAATACTGGCATGCCACATCATCCTGCACCTTCAAGAAGTGAATGTGGTCGGTCCTGTCCATGTTCTCCAGGTCAACGCCTCTCCTTCTCAGCTCATTGATCTCCCTTTCCAGTTCAGCGACCAGATCGCGTGCTCGGCTCTCGAGTCGCCTCTGTTTCTCTTCGATGGCTGCCACCACGTCGGCTTGAGTCTTCTGAATGGAGCGAACCAGCTCGGAGAACACCTGCATGCTGTCCTCCGTCTCTCTCTTCGAGCTCGCCTGCCATCGTGAGGCAAGAAGTAGAAAGTCAAAAGCAGCTTGAAGCCCAAAGGATCATGAACCTGTGTTAAATTCCTCACGTCGCTGAGCTCGACTGAGCGTTTGATCTCCTCCACCTTCTTTACTCTGTCCTGGATCAACTGCTGCACATCCACTTGGACCTTTTTCAGCTGTGCCTATAACAACAACAATAGGAGAAGTTCACAGCGGGGTACTTCAGAAATGAGGTTTAACGCACGAAGGGTTTGAGTAAGATGTCTCGGAAATACACACACAGTTTTGGCCTTCCGAATTGAAACCTGGATTCTGAGTTGACTTCCTATGAGTTGCCGTTTCCAGCTGAGCTGATTAGAATCAGTTTGATCGACTCTTTGTCTCGGCTGCCTTGAACGGATAACTCAACATATCCCGCATCACAGTTTCCAGATGACCCGCTTCCTAAAATATACCCATGGAGCTTCATCTCCACTCACCCTTTTCTCGGTCCATTCCCGTTCCACAGGGACGGTGTAGTGTGCACGGTGGTCCGTCTCTGTGCAGAGGACACACACACACATCTGGTCCTTCTTGCAGAAAAGCTCCAAGAGACGTTGGTGCTTGGGGCACATGCGGTCCTCCATGTTGGCTACGGGATCCATCAGTGTGTGTTTGGTGAACCTGCTGGTGTGCGACTTGAGGTGCTCCTCGCAGTAGGAGGTCAAGCATACCAGGCAGGACTTCACAGCCTTGGGACGACCTTCGCCGAGGCAAACATCGCAGAGGACCTCCTGCCAGGAAGGAGAAGCTGGAGATGGAGACACTGGCGGCGGAGTTTCAGGTGGTTCTTCCAGAGGTTTGTTTGATCTGTGTCGATCATCAGCCTTGGTTCTGCTGTAGTCCTTCCCTTTGAACTTCATCTCCACATCACGGTCGTGATCCAAAAGCCGCTCCTCATCCTCTTCTCTGCGTCTTTCCATGGTCCACCGATTCCCTTTTGAGGCCTTCCCCGCCAGACTCTTCAGTCGCATTTCCTTGAACTGCTCAGCAATCTCTCTCAGGACGGTATTAACGCTTATGTCCGGCCTCTTGTAGAAGGACTTCTTGCACATGGGACACTGGTAAAGTGGGCTACTCTTCCAGTATCCTAGGATACAAGCCTGGCAGAAGTTGTGCCCGCAAGGGATGGACACTGGATTGGTGAAGACATCCAGGCAGATGGAGCAATGTACCTGCTCTTCCGAGAGGTTCCCGGGGGACGACATCCCTGCACGACGGAGAGGCAGCGTCATATTAAGTGCGGGCGGCCTTTTTTCCTCACCTGCTGTGACAGTGACGTTGTGAGGGTTAGATTGGGAAGTGGCGGAGCAGTCACGTGTGCAGGTCAGAACTCTTAAGCCTTGACCTTCAAGTGAAAATACAACGAATCAAGCGAGATCACATTTCATGCATACAATAGGAAGAAAACTTTGGTAACCTTGGACCATGATGATACCTCTTTGAATGACCTGGACAAATTTGTGAGGATTTAGTAATTTTGGGGGGGAGGTCCTTTTACCCGGTTCGAATCTATACTAAGATGCCATCCACAAATTTCATTATTGGTTGGTTGGGTTTCGAGTCCCCTAACCTTAATCCCAGTTGTGACGAATAACAAAGTCCTTCCCCCCAAAAAAAACTAAACCCAGGTTTAGTCTTTAAGTCCCAATTTAGTCTTTAAGTCCCAATTCCTAAAATTATCAATTTAGTGTCTGACCCTCAGTTTGCATGTTAGCTCCCACCCACCTCCTGGGCAACATTTAAACTCAAGGACGTGACGACTCCCGGATTACAGACTTGTGAAATCACAGAGAGTTTGACGCACACGATGAAATGGCAAAAATGAAAACAAATTAAGGAGACAAAGCAGAAGACACACTTGTCATAAAGACACGACAACTCACCAGTTGCTTCGAAGCTCTGCTGTGCACTGACACGTGAAACCAGCTGCGACCAATACACACACACACACACCTAGGACTCAAAATATATTCCCTTCCCCCTAACCCAGATACACAAGCATGGAAAGGCCACCGGAAGGGCAAAACACAAATCTTGTCGAGTCTTTAAGTCTGAAGGTATCTTTATTCAACCAAAGCAAGCATCGGTTCAGACCCCGTTTGTGAATGTTCCTATCAAATAAATTTTGGTTTTTACACTAGCAGATTTCATGCAAGTATCTCAGAGTACACAAAATATCGTATTTCATGCCATTAGTAGGCACTTGCTCGATTGTATTTATTTATTTATTTATCCATCCATCCATTTTCTGATACTGCTTTATCGTCATGAGGGTCGCGCGGGGTGCTGGAGCCTATCCTAGCCTTCTTCGGGCACTAGGCAGGGAACATCCTGAATTGGTCGCCAGCCAATCGCAGGGCACACAGAGACAAACAACCATCCGCGCTCACACTCGCACCCAGGGACAATTTGGAGTGTTCAATCAGCTTGCCATACATGTTTTGGAATGTGGGAAGAAACCAGAGGACCCGGACAAAACCCACCCGGGCCAGGGAGAGCATGCAAACTCCACACAGGGAGGCCGGAGCGGGTGTTGTACTCACGACCTCTGCACTGTGAAGCCGGCGGGCGTGCTAACCATTCGGCTACCGGGCCGCCCTTATTTATTTATTTGTTTATTTATTTGGTTTATCTGTCTTTTTATTTTGCTATTTGTCGCAAGACACATTTTGAGGTACGAGCTTTGATTACACTGCTGCTCAAGGGGGAGTGAAAAAAATGGCATCAAGGAAACATCTTGTAAAAAAAAAAAAAGGGTAGAGACCAGGATGACAAGATCCTCACTGAGATTTAACGTTCTGGAAGTTGCGCCATCCCTTTGCAATCCTGATTAAAGTCAGCCATGTTTGACGGGTGTGATAGCGAGAGGGGAAGTGTTCTTGCCCTCCTGGCTCAGGCAGGGGCTGAAAATGGGGTACAGGTTTTCGTTAAAATTGTAGATGAATGTGTAGAGGTGCAGGCGGGCCTTGGGGTCATAGAAGGAAACCTGGCCCCCTTCGTAATCCAGGAAAACGCCCACTTTAGCGGGCTGGGATGCTAGCGTGAGTGGAAGGCGAGAAGAGGCCAGCGCTTTCACCTGGCCGTTCTTTAGCCACAGGCACCAGTAGCCGCCGGCGGGACTCAACTTGATTTCGCCTTTGCGACGGGCCGAGGCGTTGGCAACACCCAGAGTCCAGGCCGTCTTCCGGGCTACGTCGACCTCCCAGTAGTGGCGTCCCGAGCTCAAAGCCTCCCGGCCCAGGACAAACAGAGCCGGACTGAAACGTTTAGGGCCTTCGGAGTGAGCCATCTTGCGTTCTTCGTACCTCACCTGGCGGCCGTCGTCGGACAGCACCAGGTTTTTCTGGGCGGTGGCTGGGTCCAGGATGACCTCAACTGAGCAACGAATAACACATTTGGGAGTCGTCAGCAATTTAAAAGATAACGGAATATAAGCGAGTGAGAGTGAGCGCCATCTGGTGGCCCTTTTTTGATGCAAAGTGACTCACCGGAGTAGTTCTGCACCTTGCGGAGTTCTAAAGCACAACACAAAGATTTTGCATCGTTGACGAGGCAAAAAGAAAGAATTTCATTTTTAAAAGTACCGGCGCTGCGCTCCCACCTTTGCCGTACAGCCTCTTCAGCTCCTCCTGAAGTTTGTCCACAAGACCACTGACGGACGAGCGGATGGTTCCCAGATAGAGATCGGTGCTGATGCTCACCGCTGACCAGTCGGTGGGCTCGGGAAGTGGGGCCATGGTGGCCAAGTGCTGCATAGTGCAAATGGGAATGATGAAACACATTCATCAATTGAATGAATCAATGCAGACAGCATCAGTCTGGTGCCGTTTGGTGGCTGAAGTGAGTTGAGGAGCTTCATTTAAAGGACAACCGACACCATTTTTTTTGTTTCATAACTGACATCAGAAAAACAAACGTATCTAAAATACCCAAAACACGCAGGCTGATATTATTAGTCAAATGCAAAACACCAATAATAAAGAGTTAGTGTCCCAAAACTACTTGAAAATGACCTCGGGATGCCGAGGTTCAGGAGGTCCCGCCCCCTTGTTCGTGACGTCAGGCCAAGACGTCTTGCCTTGCTCTAGAATCAAAACAATGGCTTCAGATTCGGAGAAGATGCTTTCTTGTTACTCATCCAGTTATGAATATGATTCAAATAGTTCGGAAGAGGAAAGCATAAATGTTTGCAATTGATTAAAGAAGTCCTTCCAGATCATTTTGAGGCATCTGGACTCCAATGTAGCGTCCCGGAAAATGCACAAGATGGCGCCCAAGCTCCAAGCTTGGAAATGGTCTGATTTGTCAGCTGGGAATTTGTGTCAGCGAATATCAAATAGTTGTCTTGGTGCAACACACAACGATTCACCATTGCGTTATTTATGTGTTTTCCTTCTAATTTGGCCATCAACACGGATCAACACGAAGTTTTCAGACCAAATAAAATACCCAAAATGCATTGTGTGTCGCTTTCTCAGTCAGGGGCGTTCCAGACGTCACGTCACGTCAGGCATCGTCAACTCAAAAACAAGACTTCCTGAATATTCAGCTTCTTCTTTTCCTTTCGGCTTTTACCTTCAGGGGTCGCCACAGCGAATCAGTGTCCTCCATCTAACCCGGTTTTGTGCATCCTCTTCTCTCACACCAGCTACCTTCATGTCCTCTTTGACAACATCCATAAACTCCTCAGTCTGGCCTCTCTGAATATTCAGCGTGAGTCTTCTTAAAACGTAAAATATAGCTATATGCGATGGAATCTTTGTAAAATACGCTCAGTAGAAGTCATTTGAAGCCATTTTACAAATTATGGACACAACATGTCCGGAGGTGTTGGTTGTCCTTTAAGACAATAATAGCCATTTGCCACCATCAGTTGCAGATAAGGCAAGAGGACAGAGTCAAATATTTGGAAATTCGTCTACCTGCAAGAAGACCACTTTGTCCTTGTTCTGGGCTTGGGCGTCCAACTCATGGCTCCGCCTCCTCAGCTGACTCAGTTCGTTCTCCAAGCTTCGCGCCAACTCCTGCGCGTGGCGTTCAGCATCACGTTGTCTCGTGGCGATGAGCTCCACCAGCTCGGCCTGGCTTTGCTCCACTAGGCGCTGCAGTTCGGCAAACACCTGCCAGCTCTCCTCCAGTTCTTTCTGGGCGCTGGCCTGCAAAACACACACGAACACACGAGAAGGCTAAAACATTGTTGATCTCTCATTTGACTTCTGTGCACAGCCATTTCCTGTTTGTAACAGTGAACTGTTGCGCATAGAATTTCAATAAGGTCAGATGAAGTGGGGTGATTGCGGATTTTTATTGAAAGAATCCAACACGCCCGACGACGTATAAAAGAGAAAGCGTCAGTTGAGTGAGGTTTCAGTCAAAGCTTGTTTGAAAACTTTTTAAAGCTCACCTGTCAATATATATATATATATATATATATATATATATATATATATATATATATATATATATATATATATATATATATATATATATATATATATATATATATATATAGTATATTTTGGCTTCACCTTGAAACTTCACTCAAAAAAAACATCTCAATACGTTTTTTTCATGGGTCTGTGTAGATAAGAGAAAAGAAACGTATCACAAAGTGACTCGACAGGAACTTGCACACAAACAATCCCACGCCGATGAATACACTCCGCGGCGAACCCCAACACTCCTCGAGTACGCGCAAAGCAAAGCATGCGAGGCTTTTTTTTTTACAGACCGGTCGCACTGGTTTAACGGGCATATGTAAATGGCTCGCTAGAATTCAAGAGAAAGAGGAACTTCTGAAGAATTGGGAGGTTGATGTCAGTGTGAAGTATACATTTTGCTTTGAAGCACCAGTTATTTTGAAGAACAGAGAGAATTGACGCTAAGATGCTAATAGGCTAACACGCTAATACAAGCTAGGACTATTAGGTTAGATTACATTAGATAGAATAACCTTTTTTGTCCCACAATGGATAGATTTACAATTCACAGCAGCAAAGTTATGAAAGTGGAAAGGAAAAAGAAGTAGAATCAGAACAAAATATATGTTCACACAAGCTATATTTTATATGTACGTGTCTATGTTAGCACCATGCGAGCTACTATCTTAACTTTTCAAACCATATTTTTTTTTTTTGGGGGGGGGGTTAAATCTTATTTGGTGTAAAAAAATATTTGAGACAGGTTATCACTCCAATATCAGAATCAGAATCAGAATCATCTTTATTGCCAAGTACAGTAAAGTCTCGTTATATCGATATTCAAGGGAGTCCGAAAAAATATCGATATAACCGGGACTATCGATATATCCGACCCTGTTTGCATGTAATTTTCTCCGTGCGTGCATAGAAATAGTATCGATATAACCGGGACTATCGATAGATCCGATATCGATATAACGAGACTTTACTGTATGTAGAACACACAAGGAATTTGTTTCCGGTAGAACACGCTGCACTAGTATCGTCGTCAAAAAAACTGCTAAGTGGCACTATACAGTTCCATTTTGGCTACTGCTCAAAGAGTTCAAAGAGTTAATGGCTTGGGGGAAGAAGCTGTTTAAATGTCTGCTGGATTTGGTGCGCATGGATCGGTAGCGCCTGCCTGAGGGGAGTAGCTGGAAAGCGGAGGAAGCACCAGATATTACACGCAGAAGAACGGGGAAAATCGATGCGAACATGCTAACACTCTAACAGGAGCTAGCACTATTGGGTTAGATTCAATAAGATAACCTTTATTCCTCTCACAACGGAGAAATTTACAATTTACAGCAGCAAAGCTATGAAAGGAAGAGGAAAGGAAAAAGTAGAACAATAAGAACAAAATATATGTACACACAAGCTATATTTTATGTGTATGTGTCCATGTTAGCGCCATGCTAGCCACTAGCTTAACCTTTCAAACTGGATTTTTTGGGTGGTAAATCTTATTTTGTGGGAAAAAAAAGATATTTGAGACCGGCTTTTACTCCAATATCTTAGAAGCACAGGTTATTACACGCAGAAAAATGGGGAAAATCAACGCTAAGGTGCTAACACGAGCTAGCACCATTAAGTTTGATGAGATAGAATAATCTTTCTTCGTCTCACAATAGATACGTTTACAATTCACAGCAGCAAAGGTATGAAAAGGAGAGGAAAGGAAAAAAGTAGAACAATAACAACAAAATATATGTACACACAAGCTATGTTTTATGTGTGTGTCCGTGTTAGCACCATGCTAGCCACTAGCTTAACTTTTCAAACCGTATTTGTTTTTTGTTTTTTTATATATTTTTAAATCTTATTTTGTGTTTTTAAAGAAATGATATTTGAGACAGGCCTTCACTCCAAAGAATCTGTCGTTCAGAATTCAATAAAATATATTTACGATGAAGGAACATTTAGCCCGGCTCAAAAACGACTCGTGCGTATAAAAACAGAGTTGGCGGCTTGACGACTGACCAGGTCTCACCTTGATGACCTTAATGGATTGCTTGAGTTCTTCCAGCTTTTTGCCGCGCTCCTTAATCAGATGCTTCAGCTCGGACCGCTTCTTTGTCAGGCTGCTCTGTTGGAGAAGGGCGGCGCGGACATGTGAGCGCGTGAAGATGCTGGAGTACACGTGCGGCAGTGTGCCGGTTGCCACCCACCAACTTCTTCTTCCACTCGTGGTCCGCGGAGACCACATCGTGAGATTTGTGCGCGGTGTCCACGCAAGCACTGCAGATGCAGACGTGGTCGGTGCGGCAGTAGAGCTCCAGAAGTCGCTCGTGCTTCTTGCAGATTTTATCCTCCAAGTGGAAGGTGGGCTCGATCAGGCGATGGGATGTCAGAGACTTCACCTGGAATTTCAAGTCGCACGTCATGAGACAGGAAGTCAGTGCTTTTGAACTTGGGAATATCGGCTATGATTACCATTATGACTATTGCGCTACCTTTTTATGATGTCTCAGGTGGGTTTGACAGAAGGACCCGGGACAGTTGACGCACGACTTGTGCGCCTTCATCTTCCTTCCGATACAAGCATCGCACGGAACATCCCCAGGCCGCGCAAACTCGCCTGTGTCATAGCTTGCCGAACCCAGGTCCGAACTGAGATTCAGCATGGACCCTCGCGTTGACGATCCGAGCACCTCAGCCCCGCTGGCAACTGCCAGCCCCTGGAACTGAGAGGAGATCTCTGCCAGGACCCTGTTGACGCTCATTTCGGGCTTCCTGGTGTAGCTTTTCTTGCACATGGGGCACAGGAACTTCTTGCTGTGGTTCCAGTAGCCCTGCAGGCAGGCCTTGCAGAAGCTGTGACCGCATGGTGTTGACACAGGCTCCACAAACACTTCCAGGCAGATGGAGCAGCTAAACTGGTCCTCGTTGAGGACGTGGCCTCCTGGAGAACTCACGCCTAGAATCAGAATCAGAAATCAGAAAGCCTTTAATAGTCCCACAATCATTCATCACTTTGCTGCTGTGAAATGTAAATTTCTTCACTGTGAGACTAATAAAGGCATATCCAATCCAATCCAATCCAATGGGGAAATTGGCAATCAATGAGACATCAGGGAGGAACTTAGTACACAGCTGGAGAGCTTGCAATAAACATCCAGAAGTTGCAAATATACGTAATAATAATACAGTACATGTTATTAAAAAGTACCTTTCAAATCTCTCAGGGGCACTTTATAATCACAAAACAGGGACATAAATACAATAACCATAAATACAAAACCACTAACACAATTATAAAAAGAACAAAAGATTTGAGATAAGAGACAGGCTCTACTTGAGGGGGAAAAATGAAGAAAATCAAGTACATTGTACTTTGGTCATTTCCACCATGAACATGACAGGCCTTTTAAATGTATTTATTTATTTATCATTTATTTGCCTATTTATTTCAATACAATTTCTTATTGTGCCGGTCCCAAGCCCGGATAAATACTGTAGAGGGTTGTGTCAGTAAGGGTATCTAACGTAAAAGCTTGGCCAAAACATACATGGCAATCAAATCTCTGAAGATGGAGGACACTGATTCGCTGTGGTGACCCCTGAAGGGAAAAGCCGAATGGAAAGGATTTAGTTGTTTAACATGTATCGATTATTTTTTGTTTATCGATTCCTTTTTGTTCATATAAATGTATTCATATTTAGCGATCGTTATTACTATCTATTTGTTTATTAGTGTGTATTTTTTTTTTCAATTGTGCCTGATTAAAACAGCAAAGTGCTAACCAACTGTTTCCTTGGAGCGAAAACAATGCTAACGCTAGGAGAAGTTAGCATTTGCGATTTGCTTTAAAAACAAACAGGAAGTGTCGTGTTATGGAATGTCGACCGACGGGAGCTTCCACCTGGCAGCGCAAACTCCATGCAAGTGGAATACAAGTCAAAAACAAGTAATTCATCACAATCATGCGCTTTACTTTTGTTTTTTTTTACCGCCGCAAAAACAATATTTAATAATAATAATAATAATGCAATTTTATCCGTCACGTATTTGGATTAAAGAGCTTCTTGATTCTGGCATGGGTCAGGACACAAAAAAAATATTTTTACGGCTGCTCGGCTCCTATACATTTATTAACTAAGCTATTGATGGTAAGAAATGGGGACGTGGACAATATCAGCAGTAAATATTCAACGCATTAGACCGAAAAGTAAAATAATTCCCTCGTTCCCTCAATTCAAACTCACTTTGCATGCTGTCCTGGCGCCGATCCTTTGGCAATAAAAGCCGACAGGTCCCCACGGAAGTTCGGCGGCCCTCCCACGCGAGGGAGGCGTCCTGAAACCAGAAACACGTCGCCTGTTTGCTTTTGTCACGTCAAAATCTAGTCTTGTTCCCGACTTGACTTGTCATACGGAGAGCAGGAAATGAAGACAAAATTGTAACACTGCTCAACAAAAAGCATATTCAAATGTATTTTTGTACTTAACTCAAGCAACACAGCGGCATTGACACAAATTTGGAGATCAGTCACAGACAGAATTTAATGGATGATGGTGATGATGAAGACAATTGACATTTTGCTTTTCCGGCCCCCAAAAAATGTAAATGCAAAAAATAAGAACTTCAACTGAGAAGATTCATGCAGTTTACACACACACAAAAGCTTTTGTTACCAGCCATTCCAGCTATATTCAAATCCACTATATACACACACAAAACGTATACATTATAAACATGAGGCTCTTCTATACATTTATGTAAGCGGAGTGTCAAACTCAGCACAGAAAATTCAACACAGTGTAATATGATGCTGTGGGGTCACAGACAAAACAAAAAAATACAATTGAAGCACAAAAAACAAACATAAGGCCTTTGGTAGTGAGATAACCGCACAAGAGTATTGTGTCTCGCATCAAGCAAATAGCATTCCATTTAGCAGTTGGATTGAACGTGAATCTTTGCGCGGCAACCTGAGAAGCACAAAAACGTTTTTACACTCTACTTTGAGTGTCATTTCGAGGTGTCCAGTCAGTAATGGCCGTAGCCCACGGACATTCCCAATCCCAGACCGAGGCCCAGCCCCAGACTCTCCCTGAGACCCCTCAGCTGCTCCTCTCCCAGACGGATCTTGTCTTCCAACTGCTTCTGCTCCACCAGCAGTGCTGCCTTCATCTTCACAAAGTGGCTAAAGGAGGGTGCAGGAACCACAAAGCCGTTATGTAGGAGCATAATAGTCCTACATTGATACATTGAATCAATTCTGCTCAGTATGATTTGTTATATGTATTTAAATGCTTTGGTCATATGATAAGAGACATTTTGATTGTGAACTGGCTCCAGATGATCTCTGTGGCACAGTTGACTGTATTCTGTTACTTAGCTTAGCAAAATTGGTTAGCATTGGTTATTCAAGCTAATCAGAGATCAACTTGTTTTATATACTGAATTGGAGGCAGTACCATATCATACTTGTAAATGCACTATACATATGTATAATATATTATATATATAAATAAATATCTAATATGTAAAATATGTAATATGTAAAATAAATATCTGTATAAGTGTACTTTG
Source organism: Hippocampus bargibanti (assembly GCF_051943395.1). Classification (NCBI taxonomy): domain Eukaryota; kingdom Metazoa; phylum Chordata; class Actinopteri; order Syngnathiformes; family Syngnathidae; genus Hippocampus; species Hippocampus bargibanti. Next base: position 21,544,759 of record NC_142735.1, read on the forward strand.
TAAATATGACATTCATATAAACTCAATTGAAGTATGCTTAACTATAAATGTACTGATAAATACTATAGACAGATATTTACAGTACACTTTTTCAAACCTTTGTTCTAATGTATGATAAAAAAGTACACTTTAAATAGTTATCCCCATGTATACTTTTTTTATGTAGACTACTTTTTCAAAAGCGTTCTTAGTATAGTGTTGATGGGTTGTAAAAGAGCGATGGGAGGAAAAAACAGATTAAGTGGAAGTGCCGGGCAACAAATCCGCAGGGGGCACCTCCACTTCTTGTACCTGTAGTCTCTGTGCTGCTCTGGAGAGAGGCATCGTGCCAGAACCCGACTGACGGCCTGCTCCCTGCTGTCAACGTGGTCCTTCAAATCTTGGGCCTCCGATAGCTGCCTCCTGAGCTGGCGCTTTTTCTCCAGCAGGGAGAGCTAGAGGATAGCCAGGGAAGTACAAGGTTGGAGTCAGTTTCTTTCAAGTGGAGGTTGCAGATTGCATCACTCCCTAAATCAGAGGTACGAAATATTTGTGGTCATAGAACTGTTCCGGCCGGCCCTTTTCAAGGTCAGCTGAGAATGGGCGTTCTCAGAGTATTAATCCAGCCGCACATTTCATTTCACAACAGCACGATCGTCTAAGCATTCATTGTCTGAATTATTTACTGTACATTTTATAGTCTGGTTTTCCTGGGCGAAGCATTCACGAGCTATGGGTCACGACAGAAAGAATTAGATCTTTCAGTAAGGGTATCTAGACTCTCCCTGAGATATAAGGTGAGAAGCTCAGTCATCCGGGAGGGGCTCAAAGTCAAGTCTTTCACACCGAGAGGAGCCAGATGAAGCGGCTCAGGAATTTGCTTAGGATGCCTCTTGGAGGCCACCCTGGTGAGGTGTTTCAGGCATGTCCCAGCGGAAGAACGCCACGGGGACAACCCATGTCATGCTGGAGAAACTATATCTCCCAGCTGGCCGGGGAAAGTCCCAGGAAGACCTGGAACAGGTGGCTGGGGAGAGGAACATTTCGATTTCCCATGCTTAAGCCTTTGCCCCCGCGAACCAACTCCATATAGTAGAAAATGAATGAATAGAAGGATGGATATGACTTGATGTCTCCTTACCCTCTCATCATCATCCGTTTCAGGGTTGAGCATGTCAATCGCCGTCTCCACCCTCAACAGCCGCCCCGACAGCGACAGCAGCAGGCTGACCACTTTGTCCAGGTCACCGATGAACATGCGGAACTTGTCCACCTCGTTGGGCTTGCACACACCCACCACCATGCCTTCCACCTCCTCCCCCAGCTGCGCGTTGGCCCTGACGTCGTCGTGAAGCCCCCGTTGGGCTTCCCTCAGTACCCCCAGTTTCTTACGCAGGCTCTCCATCAGCTGTCTCTGCAAAACACGGACACAAAAAAATGAAATAAAATAAGGGTAGACGGGCAGTCGTGTGAGAGGAGGTGACGAGGAGGTAGCATACTTTAATGGTAAGCTCATCATCCTCTTCACGCTCTTTGTCGGCCAAGTCCTTCATCTGGGACAAGAGCTGAGCCTTGGCTGTCGATGTGCTGTAATAAGAAGAGCAGCTGGAACTCGCCCTGGACTGCCTGATGGTGGAGGACATCAAGGACATTTTTGTTGTCGCAGAAGAAACTGACACCAACTGGGACTAAAATCAAAATGAACTCCTGTTACCTCTCCAGACTGTCAGTGTTGTGCTCAGCGTTATGGAAGACATCCCTCCAGCTCTCCGTTCCTGACTCTCCCTCATTGCTATGGGGGAAGAGCTCGTCCAAGTTCAGTCCACTCCTGCTCCTCTCCGGTTCGTCCTCCACAGAGCTGCACTCCGCCCGGACACCGACCGCCGGATCGGCCTGCGGCTCAGGTAAGGTGTCAATATCTGTCTCCAGGACAGTGGCCGGTATAGCGAAGCAAGGAAGCTCGCTGGTGAGTGTCGCCTCCTCCACATGAAGTCTTTCATCTTCCTGGAAGTCGTCTATGTCCGTTTCTAAAGGGACATCCAGTTCTGCCTCTAGGCTGTGCGTGGGGCTCGGGCTGAGGGTCGCCTCAGAGTCAGTTCCGGTTTGAAGTGCCGGCGGTGCCACAATCTCCCTCTCGTGCCGGTCTAAGAATGTCGGGACCACAGGTCTGAGGGCCCGTCTGGAGGACATTGGACTGGGCGGGGCAATGGGAACGGAGAGTTGATTCTGATCGGGTGGGACGTGGGAGAATGCGGGTTCTTGAGTCTGAGGTTGGTGGCAGCCGCATCGTGGGCAACTCTCCACCACTTCCTGTCTCTGCGGCGGGAGGCTGTACGACCTCTGCCTGGATGGCTCAGAGGTACGATGATCTGAGGGGTGTTGCTCTAACGAGCAGGGGTATTGTGGGGGAGAAGTTGAGGAAGAGGCGAATAGTGTGTGGTGGGATGCTCGCCTGCGGTGAAATTGCTCCCACTTGGGCGGTGGCGGCCTCGGGGGAGGCTTTCTTTTTGTCTGGATCAATGGGTCTTGCTCTCCCTCCACTCGTTCCTCCACTTTGCTCAACGTCTGGCTCGCGGCGATGGGATGCGATGGCATCCAACGCTGACCGGCATCAATGTGGAGATCATTTTCAGACATGGTGCGCCCACGCCGCGAGAGGGGGGATAACGTGTGTCCATTGCAGTCGTTTCTGTCAACGACCACCAATCTTGGGATCCGGGATGCCTGGCGGGAAGGTGGTTGATGCAGACTGGCACTGTCTAGGGTCTTGGGCTCCCGTCTCCAGCCGGTGTAGTCTCTGTTGTGTGAAGAGATCCAACCTATGTTTAATGCCATGTCCCAACTTCATTGGAATTGGATTTCACACCGCATCCCACAATGAATTATCATATTTTCCGGACTAGGCACACTGGATTATAAGGCTCACATCCAATGGTGCGCCTTACAGTGCGAACAATACAGTTGGTCTTGCACATCCTAATAACTAGAAATACTCCGTCCAGCCCCCGGATTACATTTTCAGTAGGGATGACTGCTATGCTTTCCACATTTTGATAGTCAAACCGTGACAGAGTTGAATTTCCTGCCAACTCCCAAACAACCCAACCACCTGTTCAAATTCTCCCGGCAGTCAATCGGGTAAAAAATGACGAGAGTGTCCATTTGCGGAATGTTGACGGTACACAATAAGGAACATGTCTCACCTCTCAGTCAGGCTGTACTTCCTGTTCAGTTTGCTTGATTCATGTTGCCGGGCAGGATACTGAAAGGACATTTACAGGTAAGCAGTACACAAAAGATTCCAACCCTTGTTAAGGACTACAAATAAGGTCCATGTTGCTTTGACTCGTTTTTACTGATTTATTTAGACATAAAATATCTGAACAGAAGTGGTTCACAGGAGTTCAAACGCGGGTTAGGGTTCATCATCATCATAGACATGCACTGCTGTGTAAAATTGACGCAGATTCTACAACACTGTTGTGACAACAGCCTTTGAAAGATGACCTGGGAACCCCCCGCGCAAAGCCCATCAATACACGAGGGTGCACTTACTTGTGTCGGGGTGTTGCGCCTCACGGTGGATCCCTGGTTCAACGCTTGCTGAGAAGCTCGGTCGACTGGGTAGAATGCAGATGCTGGAACTTGACTGTTGTGGCTCGGATTAAAGTTTTCTCCATGGTTGTTGTCTTTAATAAAAGAACCACTGTTAAACTCCCGCCTTTCCCTTTGCATCTCGTCTCCTTGTTCTTTATCGAGATGGTTCTTCTCCTTTGCCATCTCTAGCTGGAGCTCCATCTCGCGTTCCCGTTCCCACAGTCTCAACATTTCCTGTCGCTCATTTTCCCCGATTCTCTCTCGTTCTACTTCCCTTTCCTGTCTTTCCTTCTCAATTTCTTGCAATAGAATGTCCCTCTTTCTCTCTTTTGCACTCTCTTCCCATTCCCTAATCTGTTCACTCTCCTTCTTTGGTCTGTCTCGACTGCTACATTCTGATAGCGTCCCATCTTCCGTTCTGTTTGGAAGTAGGGGCTTTTCTTGTTGAACCCCACCTTGATAGGAGAACCTCCGTTGGTTAGGGTTTGGACCTTGCTCCCCCTTCCTGGGACTTGAGAGTCCTGCCACGGTGGATCCGCCTGGAAACTTGCTTGTCTCCTCAAAAAACTTCCTCCTATCTGCAAATGGGAGGATGTCGGACTCATCCGCTCGAGAACAGGAACCCGGGTGACCGGAGAAGGGTGCGGAAGTGGAGGTGAATGCGCAAACGCCGTGTCTTGACTGGGTGACACCTAACACACTCTCTCCAATGACGCTGCCCAGTCGGTTGGGTTCTGGTTCCGGTTGGAGTTTATGCTCGGGAGTCCAACGCCAGCGGCGAGCTTTGCCCGCGGGAGCGGGCTCCTCCACAACTCGAACGCCAACACCAAAATTTGGAGGACTCGTTTCCACAATTTTAACAGCTTTGGTTGTCAATTGTGTATTGTCACCGTTTTTGTGGATCGGAGGGACTAATTTCTCACATGTCCGCTTCGCAGAAGCAGGGGTCGAAGCAAATTGAAGGTTGGTTTCTCTTTCTTTGACTTCAGTGCCTTGTTCTTCAAACTCATCAGAGAGGTCCGCACCATCCTCTTCGGGGACGGTTTCATCGCAGGAGAACAATCCTCCTGGTCCTGCGCTCCTCTGAAGTTGAGCCTTTTTTTTCTGGATCTCATTCCTGAGGTTGGTTGCAAAGCGCTCGCTACGGCGGCGGTTTCGCCGATGGTTCTTGGATGGGTTAGACTTTTTTGCGGCAACGTCACCGGCGACACTGTCCTTCAATTTGTTTTCAATTCTTCTCTCATCCGCCCTTTGCGACTCCAGTAATGTGTCAACACTGGCAGCAGCGGTAAGAGGCTCAAAATCTCCTCCGACTATTTGGTCAGGAATCAGTCCGCCATGTGTAGATGATCCCGTTGTGTCCTCGGGGACACTCACAGAGCGCCCCCACGGGTGATGATGTTGAATGACTCCCATTCCTTCATCCAAAAACAAAGATACAGAGCTGGAGCTGCAGCTTTCGTCCCATTGGTTTGGTGGCTCCAGGCAATGTCTATTTGATGGTTCTTGGCTCTCCGCTGGCCTTGGAGATACTGGACACCACTGGCTGTCAGGAAAATCTGAGGAATAGGGCTGACTGTCAGGTTCTGGTGAGGAGTTGCTGCTATTCAAGAGTGAAGACTGAAGTTGTGTCTTTTCGAGGTCTTTCTGCCAATGAATATCTGTCAAGGTGGGGTGATTGATTAAAGACTGCTCACGAACCTCCAATGAAGCCTGTGAAGTTGATGAAGCAGATCCAGCAGAGGCCTGAGAGAACTGATGCATGGTTGTGTCTGCACCGTCTCTTATATCACACGTATATCCTTCTGTTGGGCTATAGAAACGTTCTAAAGGTCCGGTTTGGCTTACTTCTTCGACTTTGGGGAAGTGTGTTCCCAGTACAGTGGTTGGAGAAAGCGCATTTTCCTCATAAGAAATATCGGATGGAGCGGAAGGGCAACTTTTATTTGGAAGATGAGGGCAACTCGGGTTGTTTTTGAAAGTGTCCATTCTGTATGGAGACTTAGTCCCATTGGTGTGTGCTTCTCGTCCGTATTCTCCATTTCTTATGACCTCAAAGTCTACTACCCGACTCTTCTCCTCATAAGAACAAGAGGAGGGTCTCTCCTGGACCTCCACGGGCTTCTGCTTGGGTCGGGTCAATGACCTGAACTTTAAACCAACTTGCTGCCGCTCACCCCGGGCCTCGCCGTAATATAAACTTCCGTCAGCGGAGGCGGAAATCGGACAAGCCGGCCCAAGGCTTTGAAGTAAACTGTCCACGGGACATACGTCACCGGGCCTTAGCGGCACAGTGGCGTAGTCGGACATGTTTGAGCTGGCAGAGAAGGAACTGTAGGCTGAGTCTCTCTGGCTATTGAAGAGTGCCGGATCCACGGGTGAATTGTGCGAGTCGGAGTAAGGCTGCGTAACTGCCGTGGCTGTGTCCAAGCTCTCCATGGAGCCCAGGGAACTGCTCCGATCGGTGGACGAGTATGGTCGACAAAACTGGCTCCACTGCATGGGCAGGTCACTATAAGGCGACAGAGAAGGGACTTAGTAAAAAAAATGGCACCCATCCGATTTACATAGGTCTTCTTTTTACAACAGGACAGTGTTCACCAAAGAACTGGTGACACCTTACCCATGCTCATCGACAGGTCCATAATTCAGGAAAACGAAAAGAACCATTTTCTACATCTTTGAAACGCATTTCTACAGATTAAAATTCACAGACGTATTAAAAACGGAAAGCAATGAGACAATGCAGTCATTGTCTGTGGGAATGATAAAGAATGGTCAGCTGCTGCATATGTAAATACTGTACACGCTGACCTGAATGACACAGAGAGGAAGAGAGAAAAATGAGACAGGAGCAGGACAGGAAATGACAGTCACTGCTGGCCAACGAGGCGCAACGTGGAACATGCGAGCCAGCCGCTTGGCACAGACGCAGCGGCACCAAACACATTTCGAGCCTTCAGGATGTGACAAAAAAAGGGTCCCACACAAGCGCTGTTTTTTGGCCCTCTTCCCCTCTTTGTCCACTTGTTGTGGGAGTCACATGCCATTGTACGTGGTTACGCGCCTGTGTGGATGAGATCAGGAAAAAGAACACACACAAACGTCTTGCCATTTTTAACAGAATGGGAGACTTGAGGCTAAAAGAGGTGCATGATTTCATTCATTCCCATCGAACAGAAACAAAGGCTATTCGCTGTATTGTGAGTCGGTAAAGTTCCCGTTTCTGTCCAAGGACTAACAGTTTAATCTCCAGAAAAAATCATAACACAAATACGCCTACGTGACAGCACACTAATATACAACAACGGAGGAGGAGGAGTCAACTTGGAAGTTGAAATACACAGGACCAGTGGTTCTCAAAGTGGGCGCCCTGGACAAGCTCCTGCATGCAAGGTAAACCCTGGGGATCTGTAGAATAATTAATCAGTCATAGACCCTGGATGCCAAATAAATCTTCTTTTCCTTTCGGCTTTTCCCTTCAGGGTCACCACAGCGAATCAATGTCCTCCATCTAATTCGGTTTTGTGCATCCTCTTCTCTCACACCAAAGAAAGAGGATATTTTAATTAGCTTGTAAAACTTTGCTTCTTAACTCAATCATTGCCATTCACAAATTTATTCGGCAATGGAAAATGTGTCGTACCTTTTCCTTGTTTGGGTGCCGGTGAAGCGCTGGCCATGGCCTCTGGCAATGTTTTTTCCATCCCACAAGGGGGAAGCATTTCCCCCTTTTCCATATTAGCACTTTGTTCCAGCTTCAGCTGTTGTTAAAGCGCTATATAAACCAATATTGTTTTTATTATTATTTATTATTATTATTTTGAACAGCCGCCCGTATTTCAAGCTCATATAACTCCAGACCCATATAACTTAGGAACTGTTTTTTTTCTGATGAAAGAAGAGAGTCTAAGGTTTCTTACGCGTAATTGAATGTTTATGTAGTCCTAAAACTCAATATACTGTGGGTCCTGGAATACGAGTCACAATGACAAAAATTATTTATTATAGTACCTATGCTTGTCTGTGACTGTAAAGTGTCCTTGAGAGGTTTGAAAGGCACTTAAAATGTGTTATTATTATTATTATTATTATTATTATTATTATTATTATAAAAATCCTGGCACTGGAGCAGACACATTTTTTGCACGTCTGGCAGTGAATGATTTAATTAAACTTAAACTGGATTAAATGATAACTTTATCTTGGGAAAGAGTTTCCTAAAGTTGTTGAGAGTGGTATTTAGATGAATTGGGGGTTGAATTTTGAAGGGGGTCCTTAGAAAATGGCTCCTGTGTAAGAGGTCCCGGTCCCCAAAAAGTTTGTGAACTCAAAACTATTCAGAGCTGTCGGTTTCTTCAACAATCAATGTGATTTGTGATTCACCAAATCGTACCATCCGGGCTGACGAAACAATGTCAATGTTGTTGCTTGCTATGTCGACACGCTTTGGATGGAATGATGACCGCAGCCTCGTTGGAATAATCAAACACCAAACAAACGAAAGCCCTGTTGCTTGGCTCACAGACAGACAAAAGAACAGCTCATCGAAGGATCTGATTGGTTATCACACTCAAGTGTTGACACAGAGGGTTATAAATAGAACAAGGGCCTTCCTGCCTGGGATTAAAACACCATGATGTCAACCGTATGCCAGCAAGTTTTGGTTTTGGGGGGGCTGGACGTGTGAGGGCAGTCCAGCAGTACAATTGAACATTCCAGTGAACCCATGTAAGTAGGAATAGGGTAGTTAAGTAGTGCTCAAGCTTTTTTGATCGCCGATCTACTTTTCAAGACCACCAACTTTCCATGACGAACCCTTACCAGACATGCGTGCATTACGTGTCTACACACAGGTCATATTGAGTAACAGCCATAACGACCTCTTATATGAACGAAACATAACAAATTATATAATTGAGATTGTGCATTTGTAAAAAGGAATTAAAAAATGCTTCTCTTGGCGCTACAGTTTTTCCCCCAATGCCATTGGTGAATGCCAAATGAAACAAAGTGAATGACAATAATAATTAACAAAGATATCATGCAAACATTTCTGATTGCAAGCTGCCATTGAATACTGCCGACCGCGAACAACCCCCGCTGATGGGGGTGATGTTACAGGTTGCAGGTAGGTTAAAAGTGACCTGCTTGAATACTTTGTTATGAAAGTGAAACTGAGAGGAAGCTTAGGCCACAAAAATATAATAATAATTAATAAATGCACACAGATGCACAAATATTGGTTTTTATTCTTGTGGTTGACTTGGGAATCCTCCATGGGCTACCGGTTGGGCATCTGGCATGGTTACGCGTCTGATTAGAATAGCTCACCTGTTGTCACTTGTATTCCAGGTTAGCGTGCAGGTGCAGGGGTGGAGCTGCATGGCAGGTGGAGCGGGAGGCGGGGGCAATGGCGGGGAGTCGGTCGGGAGAGGCGGGCAAGGCGGAGGAGGGGGCAGTTCGGTCCGAAGCCAGGACGAAGCCCTGATGTGTGGGATGCTGCGCCTGTAGAGACAAGAAAGGTTAAAGGTCAGCAGCGCTTACACAAAAAAAAAAAAAAAAAAAAAAAAAATCAGGATATTGGCCTTTGGGGGTAAAATCTCACACAATCCATTTTCTGTTGCCCAACAAAGCACTGGACACTGCCCAAAAGATTTAATGAAGCAATTCGAAACGGGACTTGAAGACGCCTCTTAGTCTTCAACCCTTGTCGCGCTACAAACTTTTGGTCGACAAAATTGTTTCAAGTCCACCTCTGCACAACATTGCATTACTATTAACAATGACAACATTAAGAAACAAAAATAGGTCAAATGACACCAACAAATAACTTTTCTAACAGTTTTTTCCCCCCTGCCTTTCCTTTAATCCCGGTTAAATGTTTTTTGGGTCTGTTAACTCATTCCCTGCCATTCATGAATTTATTCTGAAATTAAACATATGACGTAGAGCACCATACCAGAATTTGTTTGGGTTTTGTTTTTTCTTGCTGGAGTGCCGATTAAGCGCTGGCCAGACCTTTTGGCAATGTTTTTCCCTTCCACGAGGGGGCAGCATTTTCTTTTTTCCCATGTTAGCGCTTTGCACCAGCTTAAAGCGCTATATAAACCAATATGTATGTATTGCATTGTATTTGACAGCCGCTCTCATTTCAAGCTCATTTAATACCAGACCCATGTAATTTAGGAATTAACTTTTTTTCTGATGAAAGAAGAAAGTCAACGCTGTATTGAATGTTTATGTAGTCCTAAAACTCAATATTCTGTGGGTCCCGGAATTCGTGTGACAATGACAAAAACTCTGGCCTGTCTGGCAGTGAATGAGTTAAAAGGTATGTTCACTCCACTTCAAATCTCCTGCTATACAGCCATGTCTGTGTTGTGAGTGCAAAACAACAAGAAAAAAAAAATCAATCTACTTAATATACTCCCTTGCACATACTGAGAATGAGTGACAGCGCCACTGCCACCTACTGTAGTGGATGTGTAATTACAATTTAGTCCGGTCAATAATAACAATAATAACCATAATGATAAATAATAATATGTTCCCTGGGGTCACACATGCCCCCCTCCCTTCCAGCGCTGTTATTGCACCGTGCCCCGCCATTCCCCTGGAGGGTCTCCCCCACTATTTGAGGACAGGTATACATGCATATATACCTAAATTCATACGACCTCAACTGGTCACAGTGGATCTTGTAAACAGCCATAATCTGACATATAATCAAAAATTCTTGTTTGTTTGTCATTACACAAAAATAGCGGCCTCACCTCCGCCCTTGAAGAAAACAAAATGATGGAAGGCCGGATGTTGGGCACCATGAGGGAAAAGAGAGGAAGGGAAAACCTTTCTGATTGTTTTGGGTAACGCAGAAACATTTCCGAGACAAGCACGCTCATCCTCGAACGTCTGGAACAAACCACTCAAAGCGGGAAATAAACTAGCAAAAATGTTCGCCTCACTCGCAACTTTGTAACGATTCAAAGCGATGCCGAAATGAAAAATCTTCTTTTCTTCTGGACTGCTCCAGAAATTCTGGCCTGGCAACAACCACATTGCAAAGACTTTTGGAGAGGTCGTAGAAAGCGCTTTGCATTGACAAGAAGCCAACACAGAATCCACGATGAACGATGGAGTTGAAATCGTGACAGAAGTCCAAAGCAAAGAGAATTGCGAGAGGATCTGCTGGAATGCCCCACTTGGTGGCAACAGTTGATAGCGCAAAAGGTCAAGGCGCATAATCTGAGTCACACACAGTCTCAGTACACATTACATTAGCCCGTCAATGCCAGACAAAAAGATAAGCAGCCAGACGGAGACGATAAGAACTCCTGCCGCTCACAAAGGTTCCACAAGAACTTGATCGAGTTAAAACGCGGAAACCCACCCGAGTGATGAGCAGAAGCATCCACAGGCACATTTCAAGTTCAACGCATTCGCTCTCCAAGTCCAAACAATGAAAGCCTGTGAGATCCCGGATTCTGGGATCAAGCCCCTCCCTTCCACTGGACCCGGCGAGACCGGAGCGACCGGCTGTGACCACCAGGGGGGCTCGGTAAAACGCTCCCTGCGAGGAACCCACTTCGCCTGGCGGGTCCAGACTAAGAGGGAAAACCCTCACGTCCCCTCTTCCATTCACCGTCCCCCTTGTTCCTCACTCTGACTTCTTGCTGGAAGGCAAAACATGACTTTTTCTCGCTCTCACACTCCCCCCCCCCCTCACTCTCACTTCTTTGCTTGCCTCCCTTGCATGCAGGATATGTGAGTCAGTCCAAGGGGAAGTTTGCAGAGGGCAGATAAAATGCGGCACCGCCACTAAAATAATAGCAGAGGGTTCCGCAATATTGTTGTTTGATGGGGAGGAAAAATGCAGAGGTACTTCCTCCTAAATGGCTTTGAGTGAAGATGACAGACGAGGGGGATTTTTCTATTCGCGAAACAAGATCTCGCAAAAGAAAAGCTCCGGACGAGAATGGTCGCTCTGATTCAAATAAGATCAAATTTATGAACTGACCAATAGAAAGATTTTTTTCAGGTGGAGGTGGACCCCAAACTGGTACCTGGTGACCCACCCATTCAGAGCTTTTGAAGGAATGGCATTTAACTCATTTACTGCCACACGTGCAAAAATGTGTCCACTCCAGTGCCAGGGTTTTTGTCATTTTCATTTAAATTGCAGAATCCACAGAATATTGAGTTTTAGGAATACATAACCATTCAATGCAGCATAAGAAATCTTAGACCACAGGTGTCAAAGTCAAGGCCCGGGGGCCAAATCTGGCCCACCACATCATTTTATTCGGCCCGCAAAAATAAATCAAGCATTTCAAGTGCCGTGATGCTTGCTAAAATCCAAACCAAAATGTCAAATCTTTGTATAAACATAACAGCATTTATTATTGACTTTAAATTTGAAAACTAGTTATTTATCAATTTGCTGTGTAATATGTGGAGGGGATGTAACATTCTAATGGTTTCCCCGAATTCATAACGGCCCTCGAGTTGAAACCGTAACTGCAATTTGGCCCGCTGCAAAAAAATGAGTTTGATACCCCTGCGTTAGACTCGTTTTTTCATCAGAAAAAAAAAAAGAGTTCATTCCTAAGTTACAAGGGTCTGGAGTTATCTGCAGTGGAATTGGGGGCAGCTGTACAAAAGGATAATGCTGCCCCCTCGTGGGAGGGAAAAATATTGCCAGAGGTCTGACCTGGGCTTGATCCACACCTCCCCCCACCTCGCAAGAAAAACCAAAACCCGGACAAATTCAGGAATGGCGCTCCATGTCATGCTTTTCAATTCCTGAATAAATTTGGGAATGGCAGTGAATGACTTAAAATGCACCTGATAACGTTCTGATGTTTTAGTAGCCTTTTTCTGAGCCCTTGTCCCGTGTGATAAATATTTTCAGAACTACTGTGACTTGGTAATCATTTTTTGTAGAGGATAAAGAATATTTGCATGTGATATTATGTTGTCTGTCTATCTGTGCTGCTACACTTTGTGTTCAAATTGCTAAAACCCTGCCCAATTTTGGTCTGTTTTATGGTGTTTTTGGATTGTTTGTTAGCATCAAGAAGCAATGCGAGTTGTTTTAAGCATTCAATATGATTGTATAATTTAATAGCTTGAAGCCTCTTTTTTGAAGCTTTGTTTACCATCCTCCAAACTGCCACTTCTTGTTGTGCCCATAGCGCCGCGGCGTGTATTTAACGACAACTGACGACCTGAGGCCACAAGTGGACTCAAACCGATTTCCTGGGCAGCCTCTACAAGGATGTATGTTGCATATATGCTTGTCAGATTCCTGACATTCCGCATGTTGCCTTCAAAGGGCTAACACGGGAAAACCCGAAACAGGCTCACTTCCTCCACTTATTGCCATTGTGTCGTTGCCTGCCGTTGGGACCTATTTGTTTGCTTTACGGCTCTCGGGGTGCGTGTGAGTGCATGCACGTAATCACGTTATCATCACATAATTTTGGAGCCAGTCGCTAATTACACTTAAAGGGAATGATGAAATGCTGATATGATTCACATTACATTAGCCAGACCAACAGCTTGTGGAGGCCCAAGGAAGATTAAATTGACATAGCGACAGATGGAAGCTGAAATCTGATTGGACAACAAAAAAACTGTCCAGTTTGTGATACAAGGTGACTTTGTTCCATGACTATGCTTAGAACTAAAAAACTCAAATCATATTCGGCCATTGAAATGAATAATAATGGCACTAATCCCTTCCAAACCCCCCCCCCCCCCCCCAAAAAAAAAAAAAAAAACTTTTTTTAAGAAAAACATACAAAGCCGAAATTTTGGACCAGAGTTCCTTTACATCACTCTGTCAATGTGGCCCCTCACAAAATGTTTTCAACTGAGTAGTAATTTTCACCAGCTCCACCCCGCTCTCCTATTTGTGACACTCAACCTGCGTGTGGCTATTAGCGCTGCCGTTCATAGTAAATATAATATTGTTCATCAATAAGGCTCATTTGCGTAGACATGATATACATCGCACCTCATTTAGGATACAGACAAATACCACTGGCGCACCGAGACACACTCCAAGTAGTATTTCAGTGAGTGATGCATTTCACCATCTGTACATGCTTAGAGTGTGAGGTGCGATCCTAATTTTACTGTTGAGTCCTTTCGTGAATTCGGACCACAGGAATGGAAAAAAAAAAGTTTTATGGAGACAGAGACGTCATCCCACAGCAGTATCGGTCGTTCTTCACAGCAGATAAAGAAAATGCAACCGAATATGATAGCACTGTCTGTCTACGTGTGTTGCTGCACTGTTAGTGCTTTGAAATAAAAAGACAGAGGAAGAGAGCGCGAGAAAGAGCGCGCGAAAAACAGAGAGAGAGAGACAAAAAGCTGTCTTGAGGAATCCCAAGAATGTGTATTGGTGGTTTGGGGAAGCAGTGGTGGGGGGGTCAGACTATTGTTTTGCAAGCTTCAGACCTTCGTCCTGCACAGGTCCCAGAGAGCCAATGGCACTACAATGATGTGTGTGTGTGCGTGCGTGTGTGTGCGTGCGTGTGTGCGTGTCCATTCAGTGGTCTGTAGTCAAGCTACCAAACAATCCCAAGCATACATGTGAGCCAGCAAAAGCCTTTGTTGCGCTCTGATCCAGCATCTGCAAACAACAGATAAGCACCAGTCAGCAAGCTCAGCGCAAGCCTTGTGATTGTTTTGCGCGGGCCAATCGACTACAACTGTCTTTCCAATTAGGTATGACTCGTTCTTTCCATTTTTAAGTGGAAATTAACAATAACTGGACTGTATCCTGGAACACATTTTCAATTTTGTATTTTTGATCAGAGGGAGTTAAGGAGAAAAAAATCTCAACATAAATTAAATTTCCAAACTTATAATATTCCGGTTCGTGTTGCACCCTCGGTGGCCAACTCCACATTAGTCCCACCGCACCCTCCCCTCCGGCCTTATAGCTAGAGAGCTAGCTAGACAGCTAGAGAGCTAGATATCTAGATAAATAGGGTACGTTCCGCGTCCTATTTTATCAATGGATGTTCACTTCACATCGAGGCTGCTTTGCAAAAGTGCACACACGCTTAGTATAAACTCGATGTGCAGATTGATTAAAATAGTGAGCTCGAGAACTAGCAAGCAAGCTAGTTAACGAGCTAGCTAGCGAGCTAGCTATAGAGCTAGCTAAAGATCTAGAGAGCCAGCTTGATCGAGAGATAAGTAAATAAATAAGTAAATAATGGGGGGTACTCCAATAAAATAGAGTCAAGGAGACTGAATCTTCTTTTCCTTTCGGCTTTCCCCCTCAGGGTTTGCCACAGCGAATGAGTGTCCTCCATCTTAAATACACTCAAGTCCCACATTTATACTAAGTTACTTTGCGCCATCGCAAACACACATCTTGTTCTCTCCTGTCTTGAAAGGTCCACTGTTGGACAGGACGCGACTTTTGGAAGAAGAGGAAATTGCGCACCAGTGGAGGAATGTCCATTTGCGACGGCTATCTGAAAACAGGACAGTGGAAGGAACATTTCCTGGGGAAGGTAACAAAACCTGAGAAACGATTGTTCCCGTTCATAAATGAATGACGGGGACTGTTAGGGAAATAATTGAATAAATAAAAAAAAAGGTGGAAAAGGTTCACGTGACCACAGTCATGTTGGGATGAAGCCTGCAAATAAGTGAGTGAAGAAACATGGCGCTTTTTCAGATTTGCATTCTTGATCCCTGCTGCACACCGTGTTAAAAAAAAAAAAAACCATCAGTGCTGAAATCCAAACTGGACCCAAACACAAACCGCTATCCACCCAGGCTTCTGGCTCGGCTCGCACATGGAATTCCCGTGGTTTCCCTTATTTTTAGCACAGCACCTCTTTCTGTCAAGAAACCAAGAAGCTAGATGCGAACATCTTGCTTAGGAGTGATTCACTCATTGTCCATCCCCAAATTTAGGAATCCATAAGCCAACTATCTGATCAGCTTAAGCCCAGAAAAAAACAAAACCCCACAAACCCCCCCAAAAAAACAGGACACAACCAACATATCCGAAAAACATTCCGGAGCCTCCTGTAAAGAGGAGCTTGGCTTCCACACAGTAACACCATCCAGTAAAAATCAAAAATGCTATGCGAGGTTTTGAGCATGGATCATGCTTTGAAAAAAACTTTTATATTTTTCGAAATTTTACACAAGAAAAGCTGGGAAAGGTTTGGGATTTTTGTTTTGTTTTTAAGAAACAGACAGACGGGACAACTCAGATTCTTCCAATATGGATATTAAAATGGGTATTGTGAATTAAAAACAACACATTGTCATTTATAAAAATGTATCATCACATTACAATTCATTATTTGATTCAATAAGTCATGAAAATGTACATTTATGATACCAGCTTGGCCAAATGGTCCTTTGATTTGACTCGTTGCATTTTTAAAAAGGGACAATATCACGAAAAAGTGAGCTTAAAAAAAAAAAAACATAAAAAAGACACTGATTTTTTTTCCGCCATACGTTATTTATGAAATAGACACTAAGCATTTACGATTAATCCGCTTCAAAAGGTCAAACTAAAACCAAATCATACAAAAACCACAGCAAAATTTCCAATCGGATATCCAATGAATCTTTTCCGGAGGGCGAAGTATACTAGAAAAAACATCAGTTTTATTTAGAATATAGTTAAAGTCACTCACTGCCATTCCCGAATTTATTCGGGAATTGAAAAGCATGACAAAGTTCTTCAGTTTTTGGTTTTTCTTGCGTGAGGTCACAATAACGTGCTAGTCAGACCTTTGGCAATGGTTTTCCCTTCAAAAAGAGGGTGGTATTTGCCTTTTGTCCATGTTAGCGCTTTGTTACAGCTTCAGCTGTGGTTAAAGGGCTACACTAATCAATATGTATGCATTGTATTACATTGTATTTTGTACAGCCGCCCCCATTTCAATCTCAGACAACTACAGACCCATATAACTTTGGAATTAACTCCGGCTTTTTTCCTGATGAAAGAAGAGAGTAAGCTTTCTTATGTTGAATTGAACGTTTATGTAGTCCTAAAATTCAATATTCTGTGAGTTCTGCAATTTGAGTGAAAATGACAAAAACAATGGCACTGGAATGGACACATTTTTTGCATCTCTGGCAGTGAATGAGTTAAGTATCACATAAGGCAATATAGAATAAAACTTACTAATAAAACTGATAAATAATCTTTAAACTGGAGTTTTACTTTTTATAAAACATATTATTGAAATATTGAGGACACTGATACACTATTATCTACCCCTTGAAGGGAAAAGCTGAAAGTAAAAGAAGAATATTGAAATTTAAGCGAATGCGCTCTCTTTCCCCATGTAAACATTCATTAGCACCCTTGATTGGTAAAATGTTTATCCCGCATCTCAGCACTGAATGACTGAAGCTACACTCAGTGAACGGGAGAAAGTTTTGCCCCAAAAAATTGCTGTAAACCAAATCTAAAGAAATGTGGGCCATATGAAATCCAAAAACGTCTTTAAATGTGAAGGAAGCACAAGATTGATACCAAGCTCTTTACTTTTCCAAAAAAATGATGCAGACGCAATGATTAACTATAGCTATATAGCTAGCTAGCTTTCTATCTATGTTACTTCCGCGTTGAGTGAACGCTGGAACGTGTGGCTGCCGCTGCTCACCCATAGAAAACCTATCCTGTGACTGATGTGGCTAGCTAGCTAGCTATTATCTATCTATTAGCTAGCAAGCTTTCTATCTACTGTATCTGAGTTACTTCCGAGTTGAGTGAACGCAGGAGCGTGGGGCTGCCGGCGCTCACCCACAGAAAAACTTCTTGTGACTATAAAGTGACCTTGAGAGTTTTGAAAGGCGCTTATAAATGAATTTTATGATTATTATTATTATTATTATTATTATTATTTTACCTTCTGACGGCGAGCTTGAGGATCCTATAAGAGCCTTTGATGAGGATGAGCGCCTCCTGTCGGCTGCCAAAAAGAACCGAGCCGTTAATGTTGATCAGCTCGTCGCCAACTTTCAGCCTCTCGCAGCGGGCTGCTTTGCCTCCTTCTTCGATCTGGACCCACCCGACCCCCCACACACACACACACGCGCACACACACACACACACACACACACACACACACACACACACACACACACACACACACACACGGGAAGAAAGTTATCCTCAGGCACGAACTTGCGAGTGTCGCCATGGCAACTTTTCCTTTCTTTGCTGCGCATGCATCTTGAGACGGTCCGCACAAAATCGCATTCCTCTACAATGCGTGCATCCAGACAGAGTGAGGTCACATTCGGCATTTGAGAACGTAAGACAGAGAGAAGAATAGCTTCTCTGTGCGCTTTCCGCACACACACACTGAGGTCAGACACACCCTTTTTTTAAGTCTAAAGTGGTAAATTAAATTCACTTTGTGCGTGTGTGCGTCCCTGATTGTGCCCTGGAAAAATCAAGAAGCCCACATTGGCCACAATCTGTCAGCAATCGACAATCACCTGAGCCACAAATGCGTGGGCGTGAATGCACAAGTGCATAGACATAGACACACACATACAGACACGCGCACGCACACAATCACACACACACACACACACACACACACACACACACACACACACACACACACACACACACACACACACACACACACACACACACAACTGTATTTAACAAGAGCCTCTTTCATCACAAACAATCACCGCCAGTCTGATGAGTGTAAGTGTGCATTTGTGTGCTCAGACAGACAGATTTACACACCCAAACTACCATTAAGTGCAGATGTATGCGTGCGTGTGTATAAGGTGGTGCCAAAGTGCGAAAAGTCTGTAAGTGAAACCTTACATTAGTGCGAGGTCAAGGCCGAGAAAATAACAGGATTCCCGCTGTGAGAAAGTCTGTCAACTGTGTGTGTGTGTGTGTGTGTGTGTGCGTGTCCATCCTCGAGCACATGGAAAAATGACAAACATTGTGATTTGTTTGATGATTCAGCGACACAAAAGTAAAAGTATACAGCCATTCTTTATCTTCTGCATTAAATGATTAAAATCTGTGCCGTACTAACGAGCTGAGAGGAGTTGAGATGTCTCAATGAATTGTATGCCGTGGATGTTTTTTTCGTATACACACTACAAAAAATTGGAGTGGAGGGAAGTGGTGAGGGAACGGATTAATCCAATCTTTATTCATTTCAATGGTAAATGATGATTTGGGATATGAATGCTTAGGATCAAACGTGGCAAGCTCCTCCTCTCCTGCCCAAATCATTAGGCATTCAGACGAACATCTGTGAGCGTTTGAGCCACAACAAAGCCGGCCTCAAAAAGAGTTCAAAGACCTCCAAGCGGTGAGGCCTCCTTGGAGAACAAGGAGAGGAACCCGCTGCACGCTGGACAAATACGCTTTGGACCTCTGCCCTCCGCTCGCAGCCGTGTGAGCTTCTCCTCCCTTCCTCATACAAGGCCTTCTTTATCAAGGCGGCATGAGGGGATGGGGGCCCACATGGAAAAAGGAAAAAAAACTCCCACGCGCACGCATCAGCCGCAGGTTACGAGTCCTCAAATACGACTACGCTAGCGCAAAGTGAGCGGTGGTGCATTTTTAGCATTTTTAAGAACAATTAAATATGATGGTGTTAAATTATGGTCACTCGCTAAGCCCCTCCCACTTCAAGGCAGACACCAACAGCCACTTTCGGCTTTGTTCCACTTACAAAACAAGCAGTTGAATTTTGCTTTAATAGGTCACATGACAGCGCCTGCCCAAAGTTGCGTTTAGCGACGTTACAAACTGCGCAACACAAAACCCAACTTGATGTTCCCAAAAGTAGCTCCCATAACTGGAGCAGGAAGGGGCGGAGTCATTACGGTGACGCATACAATGAGAGTTTTGTCTCCGCGTTTTCCACCTCCCGAGTTTCGCCGTCGCTGCCCTTGGCTCGATTGCCCGCCCAGCAACGTGCGCGTTCAAAGTGGCAAGAAATTGTAAACATGACAACGACAACAAAAAAGGGAAGATGACAAAACGGGGTTGGTGGACTAGGCGAGCAAAAGCACAACGAAAAGGAAATGTTCCCAGAGAGAATGAATCATGGCGCCATGTGCTAAAGAAGGCTACATTTTGCCGCAACACACTATTTATTTTTTAATTTTTTGGGAGGATAAACAGTCCATAGAAACACAATACCAGGAAGGCAGTCAATGGATGTCTTACACAAGCGCTTCCAGGAAACAGTTTTCAGAGGAGGCGGGGAACTGCTTCATTCAGTTAGTTCGATATGATCTTTTCAAATAAAATTACCCTGATAGGTCCTTAATGTCACATTGGTTGTTTTATTTTGACATGAATTACTTTGATTAATTCGAGCTGCATCTGTTATCGGCCATTTTGATATTGTTAGCATCTGAAAAGCACTACTTCCCTGTGTGTGTGTGAGCTTCAACAACATCTGTCGAACATCATTCACCCACGATGAACAGCAGTTTGGAAAATAGTCAACAGGTAATTAAAAAAAGAGGCTTGAATGTTCAAATCGTTAGCTTAATGCAAACGGTTACTAGCAATCATGTAATATTAGTTTTTGCCTGCAATGGATTGTTGTAATATCAATGCCATACTGATGAGGGAAGAGGAGTGGTAACTTTTTAATACAGCGGGATTTGTCTTGTCTATACTGCCACCAGGTGGCCAAAGTGGAAAAAACAACAAAATGGTCGTCAAGTTGACAATGCGACAAAATTTTGAATTCTTTTTCATTCCACAAACCCGATTCTAATGACGTTTGGAATGTTGCGTTGAGTACAAATTAAAATATGAATATGATTGGGAAATCATGCTTGATTTTTATTTCAAATACACCACAAAGTGTTGTCTTTGTCATGTGTTCAATTTAATGTTGAAGGAACATGTCAATATATCTAAAATATCACTGTGTTCATTTATGAAACACGAACGAGATCACGGAATGTGATTTTTCCTGATCAAAATCCCAATTTTTTTTAATTGCATTTCACGGAAGGCCACAATGAATCAAAGTCAATTTGGGAACATATTTAACTGCCGTCTCAAGACATGTTGTCGCTTAGCTTTGAAATGGAGCAAAAACAAAAGAATGGAGGGCCTCAAATTGAGTGGAACCTCCAATCGCTGTCCAGACGTCGCCTGGGAGAAAGCCTTTAAGGCTCCAGATTACAGATAGACACATTCCAGACCCACCCCAACACGCACACACACACACACCTGACCGTCAGAAACGCACTAACATCCAGAAATCATGACACAGCTCAGCAGGGAGACCAACAACAAACTTGGGCAAGTACGCAATGTTGTCTGAAAACACACATAGGCACCGGCCATGCTAGGTGCACTAGCTTCATGAATACTTGCCGTTGCTGATCATTTTCGGCACACCCCCCCAAACGCACACTTGCGCACACTTACACAAACACACACCACATATGTTTCAGTTCTGTTAAAAAAGTAGCGCACACACACTACCCGGACAATAGCATCTCCACCTGATGGTATCCTTGTCTACCCCCAACAGAGGAGACCGTGTGGGCGGACTTTTATTGGAATGTCGAGACACACACACACATACACACACACATTGGGGTCACTGCATTGCCCACCTTCCAGCCGCTGTTCCAAAATTATTTGGCACAGTTTAGTGTCAACATTGACAGCAGCAGAAGGAAAGAAAAAGATGAGAGGAATGGAGGTGGTGTCTCATTTGAATAGACAAAAGGGTTTGTGTGTATGGCCACACATTTTTAGACATTTGAGCCACCACTGACAAGAGTCGGCTAATTGTAAAACGTTTTCGATTTGTCAGCCGTGTTGAGCAAGCCAATGACGTGCCCATCAGCCCGCCCGTCGACTGGCCGTTACACAGCTGATGATGAGTGGGTGACGCACAAACACACACGCACGCACGCGTCTGCACACACCCCATACCGCAGAAGCAATTTGTTGTGCTTCTGCTCCTGGAATGTTGGCCAAATGGCTTCTATCCTTCTGCTGTCTTGGGGAGGGTAGAGGCCACCCTTCCCCCGCCAAACTGCCCCCTCAGACTAACGTCTGAGACTAAGTGCGTACACTTTCGGGGCCGGCACATGCACACAAACACACACAAACACACGGATTTCTGTGTATGCGTGTAACTTTTGGAAATCTCACGCTGAACCAGACCAACATACAAAAACACTCAAGATGTTCTGAGCTTGACATAGCCACAGGACACACACAAAAAAGCTCCAGAGTCCAGTTTGATTTGATCTCTCCTACTCACATTTTCCCAGCGTGTGTGCGTGTGTGTGTGTGTGTGTGTGTGTGTGTGTGTGTGTGTGTGTGTGTGTGTGTGTGTGTGTGTGTGTGTGTGTGTGTGTGTGTGTGTGTGTGTGTGTGTGTGTGTGTGTGTGTGTGTGTGTGTGTGTGTGTGTGTGTGTGTGTGTGTGTGTGTGTGTGTGTGTGTGTGTGTGTGTGTTTCCAGATGAATGAGCTATGCTTTTCCACTGGCTGGCCCAATGAATGGAGGCGCGGACAAGGCAAAATGTACACCACAGACACACGTATGCATGTACATGCCATAAACACGCACACGGCTCAGCCACAGGAGAACGCACAACAAATAATGACTGGATGCAAAAATGAAAACGCTGATTTCAACAAGCGCGGAACGACCCAAAGTCCCAACCAAATTTTTTAATTGTTGCATGTAAACCACATAAACAGTCTTTTTTACTTCAACTCCCCCGTTTGATGGCATAGAGCACAGGTGTCAAAGACAAGGCCTGGGGGCCAAATCTGGCCCGCCACATCATTTTATTTGGCCCGCGAAAGCAAATCAAAGTTGTGAAATTCCATGATGCTTGCCAAAGTCCGAAACAAAATTTCAAATTGTCCCATAATACAGTAAACCCTCATTTATTGCGGGATATACATTCCAAAAATAGCCCGCGATTGGTGAAATCCGCGAAGTACAATGTAGCAAAAAAATAAAAAAAAAATGTTTTTTTTTTTTTTTTTGAAGGAGTCTTTCTCCGAGAGAAGAACATTGTTATCGGCAGTTGGAAGTCTTTCTTTTTTTGTCTCTCTTTTTTTTTAGAATAGAGAACAGCTAATAAAAAAAATAAAAAAAACTTTTTTTATGTTTTATTTTTTTCTCTCTTCTCAAAAAAAGAGAGGAAAAAAAGAAATGGTGCCAAAAACTACCAATAACAATGTTCTTCTCTCTGAGAAAGACTCCTTCAAAAAAAAAAAATCCCCCCTGAAAAAAATCCACGATGCACTGAAGCCGCAAAAAGTGAACCGCGAAGTAGCGAGGGATCACTGTAAACCACAATAACGGTCATTATTTTTTACTTCAAATTTGAAAACTAGTTATTCATTAACTTATTCACTGCCAGACGACGTTCAAATATGTCTCCACTTAATTGCCAGGGTTTTTGTCATTTTAACTCAATTTGCAGGACCCACAGAATATTGAGTTTTAGGACTGCATAAACATTTAATGCAGCGTTAGAAACCTTAGATTCTCTTCTTCCATCAGAAAAAAAACTTAATTCCTAAATTATATTGGTCCAGAGTTATATGAGCTTGAAATGAGGGTGGCTGTCCAAAATACAGTGGGACCTTGGCTTACGAACTTAATTGGTTCCCAGACAGAGTGTGTAAGGTGAAAAGTGTGTATCCCAAAAATTAATTTCCCATAGGAAACCATTAAAATGAGAATAATCCGTTCCCAGGTCCCGATAAAACAATTTTCTACTTTCTAATTTTCTAAGCCTTAAAACTACACAAAATATACCTTATTTTATGTATAATAAATGTGATATTGTATTATGATTAAAGAAATAAACTGTACTGCACAATAAAGTCATTTTATGGAATGGAGTGTCCGGTTTCCTCAGCATTAAACACTTCTTTCACCATCTTGAGGAATGATCCCTTGTAGGTGCTTTCTCTGTGATAATTGTATCTAGTTCTTCATCAATTGTGATCTGTTTAGCTGGGTTGATAGCTTTTTGCATCAAGTGTACATATGACTTGTGCAGGTTATTTGTGGAGCCTGATTGATGGGATATTTTAACTTTTCTATCCATTTTCTCACTATTCTCACACACTCACACTTTGTTTTTTTTTGTTTCAAGCTCTGTTATCTCCCTTTCGCGTGTGTGTTTCTCACTGTCACGTGGCTTTGACTGAAGACGCCATTTTGTTTTTGGGAGAACGGCCTCACTCTCTGTCTGTAACCCCATCCCCCACTGCTGCGTTCTTGACCAATCACGTGGTTTTAACCGAAGACTGGGGGCGGGGAATAGAGGACAAAAACAGTGGCCACCATTTTCTTGTTAGGAGAACGGGCTCGTTCGCGAATAACACATCACTCATTGTGGCAGCTCTGTGTGTATACGGAAAAATAGTTTGTCTGTCAAGGTAAAATTTTCATAAATGTAACGTTCGTAAACCGAAAAGTTCGTAAGCCAAGGGGTTCGTAAAACAAGGTTTCACTGTACAATGCAATCCATACATATTGGTTTATATAGCGCTTTAACAACAGCTGAAGCTGGAACAAAGCGCGAACATGGAAAAAAGGGAAATGCTGCCCCTTATGGAAGGGAAAACATTGCCAGAGGCCATGGCCAGCGCTTTATCGGCACCCAAACAAGAAAAAAACAAAACCTGAAAATTTTTGGAACTGGTACTCTGTCATAGTTTCATTTCCCGAATAAATTTGTGAATGGCAGTGAATTAGTTAATTTGTTGTGTGATCTATATGTAATTTGTGAAGGGGATTAAACATTCTAATGGCTTCTCCAAATTCATCACGGCTGGCGAGAAACACCATTTGTGCTTTTTCAAATAGCGTCATGATAGACAAAAGAGTAAAGAGAAAACCATCCGGGTTGCACTTTCTGCTTCCAAAAATGGAGGCCGACAATAGTAGCAAAATCACAGGACACAACTTGAACTGACTTCCTGCCCTCATCATAAACGGAGTACATCACAAAGCTATCGCCTTTCAACTTCCCGAGTCATACCTTGGTCCTTTAGGCTTGACTTTCTGCTTGTTCCTTGCACCCTGATTCCATTCTAAAATATTTGATGCAAGGAACACATTTTGAGTGTGAAGCTAATGATAGCTAGCTGTCAATTTACTTCTTCTTCTTTTCCTTTGGGCTTTTCCCTTCAAGGGGTCGCCACAGCGAATCAGTAACCTCCATCTTCAGAGGTATGATACGCATGTTTATTTTGGCCAAGCTAGCTGTCAATTTACTAAAGCAACAAAATAAAAAGTCAGCAGCGTTTACGTTCATTGAGAAATTAGGCAAACGATTTCATGGACAAAAAGTCTGCTAGTTATCAAATTGGGTTTTGTACATATTTGCCATTAAAAAAATTACAGCAACTCCTGTGTTTTGCTTTTCTACTTTCATTTCTTTCATAACTTTGCTGCTGTGAAATGTAAATTTCTCCACTGCGAGACTAATAAAGGCAAATCCAATCCAATCCAATCCAATAACTAATCAACTATGAATATTCTCATTCATTTATGAGGGGTTTTCCACCCAAAATGAAAAAAAAAATGTGATTTTGGACGGAACAAACAAACCAGTCAGGCACCCCCCTCCACCCAAAAAAATGCTGATTTTCGACCAAACCAGCCTGGAAATCCGAATTAATTAAAGGCTGAGCATCTTCTGCATTGTCATTTTGACAGGATATCCTGTTTTAATCAGGGGGTGAAAAATATGATAAATAAACAAAAGAAATGAATGAATACATAAATGAATATACTAATAAATATCTGACCAGTCCACGAATCAAAGAAAAGCACGATTGACATATTAATTAATTAAATAAATGTTACTTACGACGCTATGAAAAAAATACTTTTAATTTATAGACAAGAGTTGAACCAGTGCTTCCTGGTGGCTTCTTTTTTCGGGGGGAGGGGGCGTTTTTAAACTAAAACGGTCCCAAACAACATTGAATACGCGAGTATAAACTCCACAAGTGTGCTGAGATGGAAGAAAGCGAGCCACGTTGGGCAACAATGCAAAGGGCAGCAAACAGGCAAGAAGGCAAGTTAGGGAGTTGGAGGTGGGGGTGACTCACTTTGGTGATGACCAGCGGCTCTCCGTGCTCGGTGCCCCCCTTGAGCGTGAAACCCCACGGCGCGCCGCCACTCAGCTGCACCTGAATGCGGTGGAAGGAGACGAGCTGCTCCACCGTCTCCATATTGCCGCAGCTTCCCCATCGGCGCCGAGGCTACAATGGATGCACGCGCCGCCGACCAACAGAGGCGAGCAGAGTGGCGAGAGAGAAATTGGGAGGGACTTAGACAAAGTTTGGAAAGCCCCGCCCACCGGTTCACTCCTGTGGGCCGTGATCGACGATACGATCTGCCAATGGGAGAGCGAAGATTAGCTTGTAGTGGTGAATTAACTTCCTAAATCCTACTCGTGCACTCAATTGTCCTTGTAGCCCAACCAGGAAACTTTTTCTTCACACTCAAAAAAATAATTCGGCGCTTCACTAGTGAATCAATAAATGATAACGATGAGAAGTTTGTAGTGTCAATTGTAGTACAAGTAAAAGGCAGTCGACAAATGTACGGGTTTCCCTC
The DNA here is from genome assembly GCF_051943395.1 of Hippocampus bargibanti. Taxonomy (NCBI): domain Eukaryota; kingdom Metazoa; phylum Chordata; class Actinopteri; order Syngnathiformes; family Syngnathidae; genus Hippocampus; species Hippocampus bargibanti. The sequence continues at coordinate 21,570,975 of NC_142735.1, forward strand.
ATTTGTAATACTATAGAGTTTGTCTATCTGTGACTTCGCACAAATGTAAAAAAAAAAAATCATCTTTAAGCACTAAAAATAACAGTTGCTTCATTGACAAAAATCTCTCCAAACACAAATTTAACACACACCCGAGATTTATTGCAATTTGTTCTTGCTGCATTTTTTTCAATCAATAAATGAATAAACGAGACGTAGTTAAGACTCATTACCTGCATGCTGTGCTTATTAATTTTTTTTCGTCGACCTACATCAACATATGTAGTCACACCACTGAGAGTTTTGTCACTTAGAATGCTGTGTGAAGCTCTTAATGTATATATTTGTAAATAATCGCTCGAAGGGGGTTACATTATTTGACAAATAATTAAACGCCATCGAAAGTTGCTTTGGCCCGAAGAAGCAATGTGAGAAACTGAAGTTGATCCCTTCATCCACTGGAGGCCGCTGCGGCGCTGCAACTTCTCCACACCCGCACATGATTTTACCACGCTCAGTGGGCGGGTCCGTCGCGCCCGAAGGGTTAATTGGGGTCACCCACCGTACCGGCAAGTGCAAAGTTGAGACCATGATGGTCGGAGACCCGGTGAGCTTGCAGTGAGTCGAGCCCGCGGCCGCACCGACGATGGTCGCAGTTTGTCGCTTCTTTGGTGAGGCTCATTAACGCCAAGAGCTTCTCGTGCCTCACCATGCGCGGCCAGCGCCGCTTCCTCCGCGTCTTTCTCTTCTCTTTGGCTCTGGCCCTCCTCACACTCCCGCCGTGTAAGGTTGCGGCCGGTTCCAAAATGTCTTCCGGTCGCGGCCGCCGACGGGCCGCCGAGGTTCGAGGCGCTCACCACCGGCCGCTGACCGACGAACAGAAGGCCGACCAGAACCTGCAGTTTATGTTGAGTTTGTACCGCAGCGCGGCGGGACCGGGCGGTAGACCAAAACAACCCCGGAAGTTCGGCTCCAACACGGTGCGCCTTCTTAGACCCTCCGAGTCGTCGGTGCACTACCACCTGCCAGCCTCCAGAGGTGAGGAACACGATGAGTGACAGGAAACATTTTTTATTTTCAGAAAAGTTGCCATTCAGAAATCGCCAGAAACGTTTTAAATTCGTTTTCAAAAGAGTTGCCATTGGTTAGCGTGTTAAAAAATAAAAAATAAAAACGGCTTTAATCAGGATGTGGAGTTCGACCATGTATATACCATGAGGTTATTTCACTTTATTTTCGGAAGAGTTGCCAATGCTTGCCATATTTAAAAAAATACAAAAACCGTGAGAAACATTTTTATTCGTTTTCAAAAGGGTTTCCATTGCTTGGCCAGGAAACTATTGTGATTCGCTTTCAGAAGTTGCCATTGGTTTAGATACAAAAAAAAATCGCCAGAAACGTTTTATTCATTTTCGGAATTTTCCATTGTTTGGGGTGTTAAAAAAACTAGAAAAATCAAAACTACTTTAATCAGGATGTTGACTTTGTCCATGTATAAATGATAAGGTTTTTATGAATTGCAAATGTCGCCATTATGGGACTATTAAAGGTTTCTTCTTCTTATGCTAGAAGACAAAGTCCAAAGCCTTATTGGAGGTCGCGTTGCTATAATGTTTTTTTCTTCTTATCTTGAAGACCACCACTACACTTTCAGCGTCCAATACCATGTCGACGTGCTTCCTTCGGAGCAGCTGATCCGAGCCTCCTTTGTGCACCTCCGATCTTCATCTTCCGCCACCCTCTCGCCGCCCCGCTGCAGCGCCCGGGTCACGTGGCCGGGCGAGGAGAGCCTGCTCACCACCATGGAGCCCCACCAGCGCTGGATGGAGACGGACGTTGGTGCCCACGTCCTCCGGGGCGAGGTGGACGACGATAGACGCTTGACACTCACCGCCCAGTATTGGTGCACGGAGCAGGAGGGGGGCGAAGAGGGTGGAGGGGAGCCCCACCTGGAAGCCCCTTCGCTTCTTTTGTACCTGGAAGAGGAGCGGGACGGTCGGGACTGGATGATGGGGCACCTACCGACGAGCAAAGGGGAAGATCTCATGAGGCGGTTGAGCCGCTGGCACCCGTCCCACTTCCGCCGGCGCCGTAGCACGGCAAGCTCCCCGCCGGATCCTTCGGCCACTCCCGCCCCCGCCTCCATTCTCGCCGACATTCCCGCCGCTGCGAAAACCAAAACAGGTACACCCAAGAACCGCTGCAAGCTGCACTCATTCCGCTTGTCCTTTGATGAGCTGGACTGGGGTCACTACATCGCACCGCCCGTTTACAACCCTCGCTTCTGCCAGGGCGACTGCCCGCGCGTGCTGACCTACGGCTACCATTCGCCCAATCACGCCATTATCCAGACCATAATCAATGAGCTCGGGGTGGGCGACGTACCCCCCCTTTCCTGCGTACCCTACAAGTACATGCCCATGAGCGTACTGGTGGTACACAAGAAGAAAGTGGAGTACAAGGAACTGGAGGACATGGTGGCAGAGTCGTGCACGTGCCGCTAAGGGCGCTGAAACTGAGAAGCACTTTATTGTGAAAATGCGCTCAGACTCAGGTTGTTTGGACTCTGCACTAATGCCGAGATGAAAAAAAGTTTACGAGTCGCCGTCTCTTTGTGTTAAGCACTGAAAAATAAATATGACTAACTTGCTCCAAAGCATTCCAAACTCAAACATTGAAAATATGTCATCTTGTCTGCCGTCTCAATTCAAAATGTTTATTTTTTTTTTTTTTTGGTCATTTGGCCTATTTATTAAACACGCTCCTCGTTAACGCTGACAAAGACGATTTTAACATGTCTGATGTGAAGCTCAAATATCAAACTGTACCTATTTATAACAGGAAGGTGGTACCGGAGAACTGCACAAAAAAATGAAAATGTTCACCCATGCACTTTTTTTTTAATTCCAAGTAAAAATGAATAATAAAATAAACTGCAAGTTTTCTAAAGCGTAACCTCTTTGATTGTCGTCACTAAAATTGACAGGAGTCCTCCACCTAGGCCATCGGTGCTTAGAACAATTACAACAAGACAAGCACCAGTCTAACCAAAGCACAGGTGTCAAAGTCAAGGCCCGGGGGCCAAATCTGGCCCGCCACATCATTTTATTTGGCCAGCAAAAGCAAAAATCAAACTTGGGAAATGTCATGATGCTTGCTAAAGTACAAACCAAAATGTCAAATTGACCCATATAAACCAGATTAACTCGTTAATTTTGACTTCAAATGTAAAAACCAATTATTCATTAATTATGCGTTCTGTATGTAATACTTGGAGGGGATAAACTCATTCAGTGCCATTAACGAATGTGTTCAGGAATTAAAAATATGACGTAGAGCGCCATTCCAGAATTCGTTTTTTATCTTGTTTGGGTGCTGATAAAGCGCTGGCCATCACCTCTGGCAATGTTTGTTCTCTCCCACAAGGCGACAGCATTTCCCTTTTTCCATGTTTGCGCTTTGTTCCAGCTTCAGCTGTTGTTCAAGCGCTGTATAAACCAATGTGTTTTGCATTGTAATTTTGGACTGCCACCCCCATTTCAAGCTCATAACTCCAGACCCATATAATTTAGGAATGAACTCTTTTTTTTTTTTCTGATGAAAGAAGAGAGTCTAAAGTTTCTAACGCTGCATTGAATGTTTATGTAGTCCTAAAACTCATTATTCTGTGGGTCCTGCAATTTGAGTCAAAATGACAAAAACCCTGGCACTGGAGTGGATGGACACATTTATGCACATCGTCTGGCAGTGAATGTTTAACACTTTAATGGCGTCCCCAAATTCATAACGGCCCTCAAGAGGAAACCTGAACCAAAGTGTCCAAAATCAAATCATTTCCTCAGTATAAACATCATTCCTGGCATTCCGAGTGAAGTGACTCACTCACCTGGTTGTTTTGTGGACAAAAAGCGCCAGTCCACCAGAGGGCGCTCTTTGACCACAATGGGGAAACTTTAGCAAAAGATGTGCAACATGAATAAATAAATAAATAAATACCAACCATCAATTTTGACCTAAAACATCTTACAACCTTAAATAACCTTGTTTTCGTTTACTCAATTCGAAAAGTGGGTTTGTTGACTGAAACTCAAAGCTGTTATTCAGGTCAATTTGGAAATTAAGTGCACATTCTGCCAGTCACTATACGCAACCGGCAGATATTTCTGCCCACGTTTCTGGCTGATAATCAGTAATCGAGAGTGTCGTCCATGAAAGGTAAACAAGTGGACATGCTTGAAAATGTTCTTGGGCGTCCAGCTGGTTTTACCTTTATCTTGACAGATGCAAAGTCATCATTTGGCGATGGGTTCACGGAAGTGTTGCCGCACACACACGCATGTCTCAACATGGAAATCTATGTTGGCCCATTTGCACGCGCAGCAAAGTCCACAATGGCATAACATCCCAAGGCTACCCGGTAGGAGGTTTCGTGAAACTGCCAACTCGTCTGATGAGGTCATGTCTGCATCTGTTGGATAGGACGGGAAAATTAAGCGGTACCATGCACAGCCCGTCTACCTACTTGCACCTCATGAGCACACACACAAAATTGCTATTTGTCGCGAGGGTGCACTTTTTTTAAACAAAATTTGACCTCTCCCTTTCAAAAATCATTAGCTCACGCGCTAACGCTAAATTCTTCCACTTGAAGTGAATTGTAAAGTTGGATTGGATTTGCCTTTATTAGTCTCGCAGTGGAGAAATTTACATTTCACAGCAGTAAAGTGATGAAAGGAATGAAGGTATAGAAAAACAAAATACATGAGCTGCTGGAAAGGCAGCCACTCTCGTGGAGCCATACAGTCAAACCTGTTAACTCCTTCACTGCCAGACGATGTGCAAAAATGTGTCCACTCCAGTGCCAGGGTTTTTGTCATTTTCCCTCCAATTCCAGGACCCGCAGAATATTGACTTTTCGGATTACATCAACATTCAATACAGCGTTAGAAATCTTAAACTCTCTTCTTTCATCAGAAAAAAATGAGTTCATTCCTAAGTTATATGGGTCTGTAGTTATCTGAGTTTGAAATAAGGGTGGCTGTACAAAAGGCAAATGCTGCCCCCTCGTAGAAGGGACAAAACATTCCCAGAGGTCTAACCAGTGCTTTATATGCACCCCTGCAAGAAACAAACAAAACCTGAAAAAAATTGGGCAATGGCGCTCCATGTCACATTTTCAATTCCCAAACAATTCGGGGATGGCAGTGAATGAGTTAATGTTAACATTTGTGAAAATAAAACATCTTACAGTTTCTGTTTATAGTATTTTACAAATGACCTGCTCTATTATTACGTGTGTATACACTTTATGCTGTAAAATACTAAAAATGTTTTTTTTATTGTTTTCTAGACTTGGAACTGATTTTTTTTTACATTGATTATAATGGGAAGTGCGGTTTTGGTTTTCAAACAGGTTTCTGGGACTGATTATTTTTTTTTTACATTGGTTATAATAGGAAGTGCAGTTTCGGTTTTCGAGCAGGTTTCTGAATCAGATCATGTTCGAAAACCGAGGATTGACCGTATTACATATTTGTTCTGAAACACCAAAAATGTTTATCCAAAAACATCTCTCACCTCTGCTTGTTGGATGCAAACATAGAATGCGAAATGGCGTTCGAAATGAGCGCAGATGGCACCAGACTGGAATGGACCATTGCCAAAAACGGAGTGATTTGGTGCGTTGACAATCTGCAATCGAAAACTGCGACACCGTGGAGGATTTTGAGCCTTCGTGTGCACCGTATTGTACTACATCACTCATTCAACCTCAAAAATAAACAAAGCGTGATGATGAACAAGTTGTGACAAGGACCACATCCGGTGTCTGAAGAGGCCAAATTTGAACTCTGACCCTTCGGACTGCCAGAAGCAGACGGGCATGGACTGGCTGTTTCCTTATGTCCACATTGAAGGACTCAAAGTCCTTAGTGCCACCCCGAAAATGTTTGTGCTCAAGGCCAGTCTGAGTCAACACTGACTTCTTGCCAAATGACAACAGGTGGAGACGGAGCGTCGCAAATCTTGTCTAGCGTGTGCACTTGTAAGCTTACATAAACACACCCGGCGACGTGTATGTTGGAGGTGCATGGATCCAGATACATTCTGAAAGTGCTCATCTACTCCAAAAATGTATCTGGGTCCAGACGATTTCATTTCGTGCCCCTGCTTGACGTAATAAAAGCAAGTACATTCAACAGACATATTTTATCTATTATTTGACTTCGACTAACTCTCTGTCTGTCCGTCCACCCGTCCGTCCGTCTGTCTATTGATGTATGTATTAATTTATGTGTGTATTTATTAATTTATGTGTGTAGTTATTTATTTATGTTTATTTGTTTAATCAGATATTTATTTATATATTTATGGATTTTAGTTAGTTATGTGTATTTATGTGTATGTATTTATTCATTAATTTATTTATGCGTATTTAATTATTTATGTATATATGTGTATTCATTCACCTATTTATTTGTGTACTTATTTATTTGTGTATTTATTTATTTATTTAATTGTGTATGTATTTATTCATCTATTTATGCATTTATCTATAGGTGTATTTCTTTATATATGTGTGTATGTATTTATTTATGTATATATATATGTATTTATTCATGTATTCATCTATTTATTTTTGTACTTAGTTATTTATTAGTGTATTTATTTATATATATATATATTTATTTATTTACTTCTACCTAAATTCGGAGTACTTTTGCCACCCGTAACACACACACACGCGCGCGCACACACACACGCACGCACGCACGCACGCACGCACGCACGCACGCACGCACACACACACACACACACACACACACACACACACACACACACACACACACACACACACATGATTTAAAACCAGCCTCACGTGTCAATGTCTTATCTTTGTGCACACATGAAATGAGGCTAAAGTGTGTGTGTGGGGGGGTCCTTTTTTAAACACAAAGTCCCATTTAGGCCACAGAGGTGATTGCCCGTACAGCCCCCCCCCCACCCCTTCCACCACCCCAAAAGGGAGTGAGGCTGATGACCCAGCACAAATGTAACACACACACACACACACACACACACACACACACACACACACACACACACACACACACACACACACACACACACACACACACACACACACACACACACACACACACACACACACACCACAGCAGGCAGGAGTTTATAAGGCGTTGCAATCAGTCCAAAGTGGTGGCGCCGCTCACTCCCAAACATCAACGGCAGACTGTCAAGACAACAAAAGTTTGGGCAGGCTCTCATCAGCTGCTTTTGTAATTTTTTTTCATATGTGTGTCTATTTTATTTTATTCTATTTGCAAGTATTTTTGAAATAACATGGAAGCGGAAAGCAAAGTCCCCCTGAGGAGACACTCTCTTTACCTCCTGATGCTGCTGCTGCTGATGATGATTCTGTCCCAACAGGTGAGTCCTTCTTGAATGGACCTGAATCCAAAAACTCATCCCGGTTGATTAATTTTGCTTGTGTGCGCTTGCCTGTGGTAGGTGTCCTCTGGTCCGTTGGCCTTGCCGGTACAGAGTCCATATTCGGCGCACCAGCGGGTAGCTCGTATGAGCCCGCTTTGGAGGATCATGAACAGCAAACCTTTAGGTGCTTTTTGCCAGAACAACTACGAATGCTCCACTGGACTTTGCAGGTACTATTTTTGTGGGCGTCACAATCTAATCCAGCAACCCCAAACCTAACAAAGGGAAAGCAAAGTTTAATGTGGGCAACTGACAACTAAATCGTGGTCAGGAAAAGTGTATAACATGCCACTCCAAAAAGTTATTTATGATCCTGAATTACGCGTGAGCATCCTAATATTAATTGTGTGACACCAATTGTATGTTTCATATACATTTTGTGCATAGATTGCACAGGGGGTATCAAAGTCTATCCACTTTTGTTCTCATGCCAATGTTCTACACCAATTGTGTCAAACCCGATGATCTGTGAACTCATTCACCGCCATCCCCGAATTCATCCAGGAAATGAAAAGTGTGATGTGGAGCCCCGTTCCCGAATTTGTTTGGGGTGCCGATAAAGTGCTGGTGAGACCTCTGGCAATGTTTTCCCCTCCCACAAGGGGGCAGCATTTGCCTTTTGTGCACCCACCCCCACTTCAAGCTCAGATAACTCCAGACCCATATAAATTAGGAATAAATATTTTTTTCTGATGAAAGAAGTGAGTCTAATATTTCCTATGATTGTTTATGTAGTCCTAAAACTAAATATTCTGTGGGGCCTGATATTTAAGTGAAAATGACAAAAACCCTGGCACTGGAGTGACAACATTTTTGCATGTCTGTCAGTGAATGAGTTAAAAGTATTTTTTGTGTTACCAAAGCTCTCATGATCGTAAATTAAACAACAGTTGAATTAACAGTTATTCTGGATTTTTTTGTATAGTTTCAGTCCGAATGGCCCTCGAAGTGAAATGGGAATTAAAATACAGACTGTGCCAAAAATCAGTTTGACAATTATGATACTTATTTTCATATGTTGTGTGCATATCTCTAAATGAGCAGTTCAGGCGCTGGTTATATCGATGTTTTGGCCAATGCTATGTCTTCGGTTCAGTATCAATACATTCCAAATTATGCAAGAGGAACCAAAAGACTCTTTCTCCCAAGGCATTAAAATCATGTTGACAACACACACACACACACACACGCACACCCACACACACACAGACACACACGCGCACACACGCACACACATACGCGCACACACACACACACGCACACACGCACACGCACACACACACACACACACACACACACACACACACACACACACACACACACACACACACACACACACACACACACACACACACACACACACACACACACACACACACACACACACACACTCGAGTCCGAGCAAGAGTAAATGTGACATTCTTGGCTAAGATTCATGAACTGCGCAGGACGTTGATTGATTAAGTCTTGGTTGTTTTTTTTAATGTGTTTCCAGGGCGGGACACTGCTCCACCCACCAATGGCCACCCTCGGAGCCCCTCAACTACTAGACGGCCCCCGAGTCTGAGCAAAGAACCAATGTCCCACTCAAAATGAGACTGAAATAATGTGTTCACAATTCATGCTTAATCCACTTGTGATTCCTCCGCATTTTATTTATTATGCCACATTCACTCATTGCACGTCAAGCTACACAATTTTTTTAGTCGCATGATTATTATTCTCTGCAAAACTTGCACGTGGATGTGGTGCACTTTGATGAGGAAATGTAGCACTTTTAAAAAGCCTAAATATCTTTGTACTGTCTGCTGTCTACTTGGTTGCAGTTTTAATAAAACGCAAACTCACTGGGGTGATGTGGGAAAGTGAATGTTGCTTTTGTCTCAATCTGCGACGGTATCATCCTTTGAATTTAAAAAGTATACTATCGTAGATTCATTTTTTTCCGATTGATGTGAACTGATTGCAAATCTAACAGGAATTAATCACGAGGACAAAAACATGTGCTTTATGAATGCATATGTGCACACACATTCACGAAATAGAAAAACAAAAAGACACACCGATAAGAGGTAATGCTTTGGATGATTCAGGCTGTGCATATACAGTGCAGGGCGGTTAACACATATGTAGTGAAATATTGAATGGCATATTTTAAATCTAAATTAAGTAGCAAAAAAAAAATCAATTTATCCATCCTTTATCTGAACGGCTTATGCTAAAAGTGGTTACAGATGTGCTAGACAAGAGCATATCCCCAAAATGTCCATCATAATTTAAAGGTTATTTTTGCTTTTTTTTTTCTAGATCATGTTGGAAAGATTGACTTCAATACCGTAAATGAACAAATTATCTAGTTATATCTACGTCCATCTATGTCTCTGTATCGAGAAAAATAATGTGAGAACAAAATCAAATCCAACAAATCTTGGATACAATGTTTAAGACCAGGCCCGGCCAACCCGCGGCTCCCGAGCCACATGCGGCTCTTTGGCTGATTTCATGCGGCTCTTAAGGGGCCGACTCGTAAGGGGCGTCCACATGACAAGCGTAAAAAAAGTTTGCCGCTGGCGCTGCCATTCATCCTCTATGTACCGTAATTTCGTGACCATAGCGCGCGCTGCACATTTTGGAGAAAATTTAAGACTTTTAAGGGCACCTGAGAATCGTGAAATTACGGTATCAAGCTAACCGTGTGACGTTAACACGCATGTGCGTGTGATGAAAATCAATCATTTATGTCGTAAACCACGGGTGGGCAACCAATCAGAGACTCGACACAAATTGTTTACGACGTAAACAATTCATTTGCGTCAAGTTCGCTCTCAAAATGGCAGGGAAAAAATGCACAGCAAAACAAAAATATGAAGACGAACACAGGACGTTTTTAACAGAGTGGGAGAGTTTATATGTTTTTGTTGAGCGTAAGGGCAAGTCATTCTGCCTTATACGTCAGGCGTCATTGGCGCATTTCAAAGCGTCAAATCTTCAGCGCCACTTCAGCTCACTCCACGCGACTGAACTTCGCAAGCACAAGTTGGTCACTTTAAAAACTCAGACTGAAAAGCAGATAATTTTTTTTCCCGAAAATTTACAAAGCAACCAGAGACCGTAACGCTTGGATCATACCAACTGGCTTGGAACATTGCGCAGTCTAAAAAGCCATACAACGAAGAAATGCCTCAGTGACGCTGTTGAAATCTTGTCTCCTGAAAACGACAAACTAAGACACATGGTAGCAGATGTCCAACTGTCCCGCCACAATGTTAAACGCGGAATTTCAGATATTAGCACCGCTATTGAATCACAGCTGCACTCTGACCTTCAACCATGTGAGTATTTTAGTGTCGCATTGGATGAAAGTTGTGACATACAAGACAAACCTCAGTTGGCAATATTTGCACGGTGTGTGACAGAGCATTGTGTGCTCAAAGAAGAACTCCTTGATATTGTGCCATTAAAAGACAGAACTTGTGGCATAGATGTGAAGGAAACAATGATGGCTGCATTTGCAAAAGCAAATCTGCCCATACCAAAACTGACTGCAATAGCCACGGATGGAGCACCTGCCATGATCGGATCTGTGAACAGGCTTGTGGGGCTGTGCAAAGCTGACCAAACATTTCCTGAGTTTTGGAATTTCCACTGCATCATCCACAGGGAGCAACTCGTGTCTAAAGCGTTGAATTTAGAGAATGTCATGAAGCCTGTGATGCAAATCGTCAACTACATCCGCACTCATGCGCTTCACCGCAGACAATTCAAGAATCTCATCGCTGAGCTGGACCAAGGGCTTCCAGGTGACCTGCCACTGCACTGCACTGTGAAGTGGCTGTCGAAAGGCAAAGTACTTTCTTGCTTTTTTGAGCATGCCGTGAAACTGTTCATGGAAGAGAAAGACAAGGACTATCCCGTGCTCTCGGACCACGAGTGGATTATGGATCTGGCTTTTTTGGTCGACATGCTGTGTCACCTGGACAAACTGAACCTTACCCTGCAGGGTAAGTCAAAAATTCTGCCTGACTTGGTGCAAAGTGTGTTTGCGTTTGTCAACAAACTGAACCTGTTCAGGGCGCATATTCAAAAGGGAGATTTAACACATTTTTCCACTCTGCTAAAAGCCAGCGGGCAAGTCACCAGCGACACCCTGGATAAGATTAATTTAAGAGTATTTAAAAGGTGAGACTTATAATAAATCTGTCTGAGCAGAGGTCTGTGTGCGTGAGGGATGGGGCGACGGAGTGTTGATGTGTGCCCATGTTTATCAAAGTCAGCGTTATTGTCGACTGTGCTCATATGCATGACATACAGCACAGATGAAATGACTGTGCTCTCGGACCCAGCGTGCAAGGCACTTATGATGACTTTAACAAACATAATAAACACAAAAACGCCAATTTGCCGGGAGAGAGAGGGGAGCCGCTGCGTGTTCACGCGCCGCCATCTTGATGTGGCTCTTTGCAGTAACATAGTAAAAAATGTGGCTCTTAGTCTCTGACTGGTTGGCCACCCCTGTTTAAGACGAATTCGGTGCTACCAGTGTTCTGGGCAGCGCGAATGCGCTGTGAATTTAGCCCAAGCGCGACTTTTTGGTTTGTTATTCAAATAAATATTTTGGGCTGTTGAGTCGTAAAAAAACTCACCCAAACGCTTGTCATTGTGATCCGTTTTCGGGGATCTACGTGAAAGATTGTTGTTGGAAATAAACTTCGCGAAAAGGTACCTGGCGTTCTCGAAATCCACCTTCCGCCCGCTTTCAGGGACCGTCGGAATTCAAATGCACGAGAAATAAGCACGCAATTAGCCGGTCAAATTTGAAAGGGGATTTGGGAAAATTGGCGTTCTGGTAGGCTGTTTGCTGCAATTATGTACCCATCGAGAGCAGGTTAAAACGACCAGGTACATCTCACGTTATCTGAGTACTTCCGCCCAACTGTTGAGCAACAAATTACCATACACAAACTCTCCCCGTACAATCCACGACGTCATTAAACTTCACACACCGTAAGCAGCGGTGGATTCATTTTTAATAAAAAACGTAATTGTTGATCGATTGTGTGTTGTAACATCAAAAAACATGCCACAGACATCAAGACACAAGGGACAGTTTTAATTTGGGAAAATGTGCATCATATATTCTCATCCGACCGCATAACCCACTTCATTACAATAAATTCATGTGTGATATTGCACAAAAGAGAATGAAAACACGTGTGTGTGTGTGTGTGTGTGTGTGTGTGTGTGTGTGTGTGTGTGTGTGTGTGTGTGTGTGTGTGTGTGTGTATGTGTGTGTGTGCGTGTGCGTGTTAGTACGTGTGTGCGCGCGTGCGTGTTTAACTCCAAGGGCGATATACATATACTTTATATACATATGTAATCAAAATAACAAATCAAGCGGCACACATACACTTCATTAGTAATGACACACACCTGTGCGACGATTTACATCGCAAGGTTTATTTCATCTCTGACAAAAAAAAATCTGTGGGACGTTGTAAACATCGATGACACTTGTACAAGGTTCATTTGGAAACTTTAAAAATACTATTTACTACTTTGGAAACATCAACAGTCTGTTCTCAATGTGTTCAATTCATGCATCGACACACCCGTGACAGAAATGTGCGTACACACAAACGCACGCAGAGTCGATTTTTTTCAATGTTCTGATTTCGGTGGTGTCACAGATAAAACACAATAATAAAAACAAATAAAAATAATATGAATCTTCTTATGTTTGGAACAGAAGCACTTTGTGAATAATACTGACAAATGGGACGCATCAATAAAATGAAATAGGAAAATCACATTTTGCCCACCCAGGCTCGGTATATTTTCACATGACCACTTGCATTGAATTCCTTCCTTGGTCTTTCTTTCTCGGGCTAAACACGGAAGCATTTTTTTTAATAAAACAATTGATAAATAGAAAACTGCATTTAAGCCTGCAGGTGGCGACATGGGCCCATATGAAATGGGTGGATAGTGAGCTTAACTTGTAGACTCACTTTTTTTTCACAAAATGCTTGTATAATAAATAAAGGCATGGGAGATCGAGGTGGGGAGGGTGTCATGAGACAAAAGAAGCATCGACTATCTTCCCATCTAGCTAGCAAGATGGGTACTTGTGGGATTTTTCACTTAATGAGGACAAAGAGAAGTCAAGTTTCTTGGAGCAAATAAATCTGTGGTTGGCTCAATTAAGCGTTGGCCTCCTCATTCGTCACTGCAGTGTAAACAACGAAGAGCTTAAAAAATTGTGCTTTGCTAAAGTCATGAAAATGATTCCAAATTAATGCGGGGGGGCAATCATGTGGCATATACCACTAAAGGAAAAGCTTTGGCCACACTGGGTGAGCCCGTAAACAAAAACGAAACGAGAAATTTCAAAATGCAAACGTAACATGCAGCAGCACTGCACCATTTTCAGCTTTGTTATTATTTTTTTCCGTTTAGAATTGCACACAAAAAGACAACAAAAAAGGGAAAAGGAGGTTATTCAAAACTAGGTTGGGGTGATGTTGAGTATTTAGTGAACGGCGGTGTGTTATCATGTGATATTGAAGGTTGTTTTTCCTGACGTGGCAGCAATATGCTTCCTCACTACTCCTGACTGACTACGAAGAGATTTTAAGTGGAGGCACTACCTACGTCCACGATATAAAAATCCCGAGGTAGTGATTAAGGAGTCAAGGAATGAACGATTGATTGCACCTTCTGCTTTTCATGTCCTCCGAACTTATTTTTTTCTCCCTTGAGTTAGCTGCACACAACTTCCACTTCCACCATCTTGGCACTGCGCCACAGCAAAACGGCGTGGCTGGACAATTTGGACCCCGTCACGCGTGCGTGCGTCTACAAGGCGGGCAGGTGGCAGTAGGCCTCCAGGGAGGCCAGCAGGATGTAAACCAGCCAGAGCGACACAAAGAAAAGCGACGTCACCACCTTGCAAGTCCTCGGGCCCCCCAGCTCACCACCGGCAGCGCCAGGGCGCCGCCGGTAAAGCAGCGTGGTGACGCAAATCGACGCCAGGATGGTGAAAAGGGTGACGGAGAATGCCAAGTTGCCCGGATCCACGTTGAACGTTTGGCCGCGAGCCCACCAAGCCACGGCGGCGATGGTCCAAGCGACGCCGATGCCCAGAAAGACATTAACGGCATTGGAGCCTGTCACGTTGCCGATGGACGCGTCGGCATACTGGTCTTGGATGGCTGCCACCTTGCTGGCGAACGTATCTAGGGTGCACCACATACAAAGTCAATCATCACCTGTGCAGCTATCGTTGACGCGCCCCAGCCCCCGCCTCACCTGGCACGGATGTGCCCAATGCCACAAAAACCACAGCCGTCACCGAGTCCTTCAGGCCCACGGTGCACCCAAAGTGCGACGCCAAGTCGCCTGTGACGGCCGTCAACACGCCAATCAGCGAGATGGACACGATGAAGCAGGCCCAACCGTTCCAGTACTCGGTGGGTGGGACGAACGCAAACAGAACCTTCCAGAAAACCGTCAGGAAGTGCATGATGTAATCAAAGCATGACGGCAGGCGCTCCTCGCCGCTCTCGTCGTCGTCGTCGTCTCCTGCCCAAACCAAAAAAATTCGAAAGCTGACTAAAATGTGCTAAAAAAATTGGCCAATTTGCACATTGTGGAGGAATTCCCTCAATGTTATTATTGTGTGTAAATGTCAAAAAACTTGAAAACGTGAAATTACATAAGTGGCATTGCTTTGCTGCCATCTTGTGACATCTGTATGTTATCACAAACCGCTTTTTGCGATCTATTATTTGTGAATTTTGGCAGGCCGGATAGATGTAATATAATATTTGTGTATATGTGTACGTGCGTACCTGCACTAACTGTCACCGCATTAACAAACTGTTCCCTCCAGCTGCTGCTTCCCACCACCAAGGCAAGATTGGTCTTCTTGATCAACTTGTCAACTGTATTCTGCACGCGCGCACACACACCAACACACATATAGGACATACAGGCGAGCACACACATGCACGGCGGAAAAGAGCAAAGCAAGAAAAATCTCCAGTTGTTAAATCATTCTCAGACGGGGGAAATGGAGTGCGGGAGGGGGACTGATTTCAAGAGCTGCAGACGACAATATATCAGTGTAAAGCAGCAAGAATTGGCGAGTGTGTATATATCTTGGTATATAGTGCCCAAGAAGAAGAAAAACAAAAAAAAAAATAGCATGCGCAAATAACAAAGAAAAAGGCAGAGAGAGACAGAGAGAGAGACAGAGATAAAAAGAGAGACAGAGAGACTGCTAGCAAGTTAGCTGGCTAAATATCATGCTCGAGAAAGAGAGAGAGAGAGAGAGAACAAGAAAAGGAGAAAGGAAGAGAGAGAAAGAAAGAGAGTGAGAGGGAGAGAGAGAGAGAGAGAGAGAACAAGAAAAGGAGAAAGGAAGAGAGAGAAAGAAAGAGAGTGAGAGGGAGAGAGAGAGAGGGAGCGAAAGCTATTTAGCTGGCTAAATATCACGTTCAAGAAAGAGAGTCAGTGAGATAAAGACAGAGATATATAGAGAGAGAGAGAAAGAGAGAGAGAGAGAGAGAGAGAGAGAGAGAGAGAGAGAGAGAGAGAGAGAGAGAGAGAGAGAGAGAGAGAGAGAGAGAGAGAACAAGAAAAGGAGAAAGGAAGAGAGAAAGAAAGAGAGTGAGAGGGAGAGAGAGAGAGAGAGAGAGAGAGAGAGAGAGAGAGAGAGAGAGAGAGAGAGAGAGAGAGAGAGAGAGAGAGAGAGAGAGAGAGAGAGAGAGCTAGTTAGCTGGCTAAATATCAGGCTCGAAAGAGAGAGAGGGAGAAAGATAGAGAGAGAGAGAGAGAGAGACAGACATACAGGGAAAGAAAGATAGAAAGATAAAGAAAAGGAGAAAGGAAGAGAGAGAGAAAGAAAAAGAGAGCGAGAGAGAGATAGAGAGAGAGTGCCAGCTAGTTAGCTGGCTAAATATCAGGCTCGAAAGAGAGAGGGAGAAAGAGAGAGGGAGAGAGAGAAACAGAGAGAGAAGGGGAGAGAGGGAGCGAAAGCTATTTAGCTGGCTAAAGATCACGTTCAAGAAAGAGAGTCAGTGAGATAAAGACAGAGATATATATATAGAGAGAGAAGAGAGAGAGAGAGAGAGAGAGAGAGAGAGAGAGAGAGAGAGAGAGAGAGAGAGAGAGAGAGAGAGAGAGAGAGAGAGAGAGAGAGAGAGAGAGAGAGAGAGAGAGAGAGAGAGAGAGAGAGAGAGAGAGAGAGATGGACAACCTTCGAACGGCGCTCCAAAAGCACATCCACTGCTCTCTGCACAAACAGACACACACATACACACATGATCGATGAAAAATGAGGATGTGGTCATTTTCTGGACATTGAGCAGAAATGTTCCACCTCTTTGCAAAACCAGATGAAGACAAGCTCCAGAAAGTGCTCCATGTTGTTGACAGCAGGGAACGGGTGTGAGGACGCTACCTTAAACTCGTAGGACTCCTCAATGACCACGTGGACTTGCGTGTGCTCGCCCAGACTCGGGCAGCCCATTTTGGCCACCTCGTCCTCCTCTGGTCCTACCGGCGGTTTGTTCTCATTGGAGTCTCCTGATCAATCGACAACAATCCATTCAGAGTTTCACAGCTTAGGACATTATTTTTATACTTAGACACACGCACTACACACACGACACACACACACACACCGTGCTTCTGTCCAATCTCCAAAAGAAGCGGCTCGCCTAGCTCGATGCTGAAGGTCTTGTTCTTCTCGTACTCCTCGTCGTCGATAATCCGCACCTCGATGATCTTCCTGTGCCACAGGGGACGCTTTCAAGAAACTTTGTGGCCTGACAACTTTTGAATGACGATATCACAGTACACGTATCGATCGTCATCACGCCACCTCACAACGTAAATAGTCAAATTTCCTGACTGCCACTTTGATTGAGTATCAGGAGTGTGTCTGCAGTGTGTGTGTGTGTTTTCATAAGACATATATCAGTGTTTGAAATAACGTCTGCCCGGAGCGTACAACTTTCAAAACGTCTCGACTTCTTCAAGAAAAAAAACCTTTTTTTTTTTCCAATCAAACGTTTGCGTTAGCAAACGCTACAAGCAAACCGCTACAAGCCACGTGAAATCCTCTTTCTAAGCGCCTTTCAAAACTCTCAAGTACACTTTTCAGTCACGGTAAGTCCGAAGCACGAAGCAGGCTTCTGGTTGGCTGCCGTGACGAGTATGCAAATTGCCAAACGAACGTTTGTTTGGCAATTTGCATACTCGGCACAGCAGACAATAAATCAACAAAAAGAAATATACGCTCATCAATATATGGATGTGTTCCTGATTTTTTTCATGGTTACCATATTTTTTGGAGCCAGTAGGACCGTGTGTGTAGCCATTGATGGAACAAAGCTACGTACGTCCTGAAACCTCCTGAAAATGTGTGTGTGTGTGTGCGTGCGTGTGTGTGTGCACGTGTGTTTGTGTGTGTGTATGTATGTGTGTCGTCATCAGTCATATATACCTGAAAATAACCATGGGTCGCAAAATTCACAAAAACTTGAAATGTCAGTGTGTGTGTTTTAGGTGATTGTCCCCACTATTCACAAAAACATGTAAAAGTCCTCATATGTGGTCATTTTGTCATAAATCAACAAAAAGAAATCTACACTCGCCAAAATCTGAATAGGTGGATGTGTTACCACATTTTTTGGAGTCGGTAGGACCACGGGAAATGTGTGTACCCATTTTGGGACAAAGCTACGTACGTCCTGAAAACACTTGAAAACAGTCCGATCCGTTCTGATTTTGATGCGGTGGGAGATGCGCTTGTGTGTGTTCTCTGTGTGTGTGGGTGTGGGTGTGTTGCAGATATATTGGTTATCAATACCAGTGGATGTTTTTTTGGGGGGTCCAATTAGATTGCTGATAAGTTTCGAGAAGAACTAGTGTTACATTTGAACACTAAATGTCACCCCATTTCCCACTTCAACTTCTTTAAAATTAAAACAATAAAAAGTGGACTTGAAACTGAAATAACAGCAGGAGTGAGGTTTCTGAATGGGCACATTCAAAGTCCTCACCCCTGTAGTGAATTTGGTTAAAATGTCATTTTACTTTTTGTGATATGAACTTTTTCCTCTCATTAACCACGCACACACACACACACACACACACACACACACACACACACACACACACACGCACGCACGCACACACGCACACCCATAAACACACACACTGAGTAAAAAAGTGTGTGTATCCACGTCAAATGAAAATACAAAATCTTTTTGGGTGAATTTCTGAGGACCTTTCTGAAACTTTAACAGATGCATACATAGACCCTCTAGAAGCCTTTATAATGAAAAACTGATGAGGACCGACTAAAAGGTCCTCACTTGTCAAAAATGTCCTCACTACGTCTGGTATAACATGTGAGTGGTCCTCACAAGAGTAGTAATACAAACACACACACACACACACACACACACACACACACACACACACACACACACACACACACACACACGCGCGCATCCCTCACCGCATCAAAATAAGAGTGGATCAGACTGGACGTGAACCGAATCCGTTTGCGTGTCCCCGGTGCTGCAACGCATCATCAGGCCAACTTGTGCACGCAAACATGCTCTTTCTTTCACCTCCAATCTTCATCTTACCACAGCTCCCTTTCCTCCTACTGCTCCTGCGATTATCACCATTGTTGTGGTGTTGGTGGTGAACATACATACTGTATATGATGCATATGTCAACTTTAAAAATACAGTAAAGTCTCGTTATATCGATATTCAAGGGAGTCCGAAAAATATCGATATAACCGGGACTATCGATATATACCCTGTTTGCATGTATGCATGAAATGCATCGATATGACTATCAACGATATCGATATAAAAACTGTATGTTACTGTAACATATACTAGAAACTGGTCCAATGTTTTTCTATATGTGTGCTGATATGCACCCTTGCAGCTCACACCACAAATCGAATTTACCCACGACCCTGTTGAGGACAATTTAAAAAAATGGGTAGCCGGAAATGCCCTCGTTTTCCATTCAACAATGAATCAGAAACTTCACTTTTGCCAATAGTGTCCTCCCAAAAAATCTCAGCTTCTATTTTTTCATGGCTTTCTTTGAGATCGCTTAGACTTAGAGGCTTCGCTGCTCCTCCAAAGTAAATTCCTCCAAGTCTACCGCAGATGGCAGCCCATAGAGAAAATTCACATTTTCCAAAAATTCCTGATGGCCACCCTTCCTACAGAAGCAATATGATGCATTCAGGTTTCTTCCACATCCTCGGAAATTTACAAATACAATGTACCATGCTACATACAAATAATTTTTTCGACTACTATGTTTTAAAACTCAAGAGGAAAATAAAAACCGTGAACTTGGATACACAAAAACCCATGGAGAGGATGAAATATAGAACCCCCACCCCACATATTCACGCACACACAGACATACTAGTATTCTAAAAGCTGCGAAAACAATGATGACTTTAAGCTTCTTTACGCTGAGTTTTGACATTGGAGGATGAAGAGTGACCCAGGGATGGACCCAGGGTGACACATACACACACACACAAACACACACACACACACACACACACACACACACACACACACACACACACACACACACACACACACACACGCACACACACACACGCGCACACACACACGCACACACACACACACACGCACACACACACACGCACACGCACACACACACACGCACACACTATAAATAACTGACGACATGAAGAATGAAGAAGATTCATGAGTGTGAGGGAAAAACAAGACTTTCCTCCTGCAGGCATGGCTGACCACTTAAGCCGAAAATTAAGCAAGTTTGGTGGAGCTTTACGCCCTACTTCCTGTCTAATTAAAAAGACAGCTTGTTTTTAATTAGTGCCGACTCAAACTTGGATGTAACCGCCTTTTGAGGTAGGAAGTGCATGCGTACAGGGTCGTTAGATCAGTAATTACCATGGCAACAGAAACCACACACAAATCACAGCCGCAGAGTTAAAAGTTTCGATGATTTCACTTCATTCAATGGATGTCATTCCCATCTACAGGTTTTACATAAGTCGGGATTTTAAGTTGCGTGCCTTCTGTGTCATTTCACATTGTACCACAACATTTTGGGCACTGCAGAGCTGTAACGGAAAACATGCAGCAGAATTAACAAGATGAAGAGGCAGACAAGGTCGTCAACCGCTCTCCAAGAACCCTGTTCAACGGTAAATTTTGATCGAGATGGCTTTATTTGTCCCTAAAATATATTTCTGGCATGAATAATGCCTTGATTTTTTTTACTTTTTGTGAGATTGTTGAAACTTTGTTATGTTTCTTTTATCTGCTATTTATTAAACCTGTCTATGGTGTTTCAGATTATGTGTTAGCATTAAGCTAGTGGAGGTATTTCAGTGCAAATTTTCACCTGCAGACATAATTTGTTAATTGGATGTGCTGTAATGTTGATGGACCAAATGTTCGCTGACCTTCCTTCCCTCCTCCCAGCTTTCCTTCCTTCCTCCTGTCCTTCCTTCCTTTCCTTCTTTTTCCCCTTTTTTCCTTCCTTCCCTGTCTTCCCTCATTCCATCCATCTTTCCTTCCTTTCATTCTCTTCCTTTTTTCTTTTCTTCCTTCCTTTCTTACTGCCTTCCTTCCTTCCTCTTGATTATATTTCCTCTCTCGCGCTCCACTTGTTCTTCTCTCTTTTCTTTTATCATTTGAATCTTGTGCCAGACTTGCACTGCGAGCTCATTCAAACAGTGAGAACAAATAAAAGATGTGACAAGTAAACACAAGCAATCTGGAGGGCGAGCCCGGGTAGGACGAGGAGAAGAGGGTGTGTTGGGGTGCTGCTGGTGGTGGTGGGACATTGACTTACGACAAGGGTCCTAAAACCAGTGAAATTGAATTCAGACCCGAATAAAAGTGGCTGGATGGAGAGGGACAATTTGTTGAGGGAAACAAAGTCGACTCGGAGAAGAAAAATGAAAAGATTCAGGTGCAGCAAGCTAACATTGAAAACCTGAAGGCTGCTAGAAGCTTCACACGTGAAAGACACGGATGTGAAGTAGAAGAAGAGAGCGCTTGAGAAAAGGACAAGAGGACTAAAAACAACCTTCTTGCTCCAGATTGAAAAAAGAATAAAACACTCCCAAAAGTCATCGACAAGACGGTGTAAAATAGTGCAGCACTGGCAACCGAATCCAAAGCGATTCTCAATTCTTTCTCCTCAAGGAGCAAGAAGCTCGTTATGGAAGAGCGTGCTCAAGAGATGATGACAAGTCAACGCTGGGGAGGGGATAAAAAGAGCAAGAGCTCACGGGATCTCGCTAATGAGGGAACACTTCAAGTTTCCTTAAACCCCCAAATGTACATACTTGATCGCATGGATAAAATGGCACAGAAACAAAAAGAAATGACCAAATATATGAGGCAAAAAAAGCCTGAAATAAAAAGATGAAACATGGGTCACAAAAGTATTCCGGGACTCACAAAATTTGCGTGTCATTTCATACTTTGCTAGAAGTGCTTAATCTCTTAATGAAATACTCATTTTGGACCGGAGGTGTACCTAATTAAGGGGCTGTTAGCTTACAGCGCTTCACGTGTCAGCAACAAGGGCAGTTTTGTCCAAAACTTTCCACTCACATGGTCTCGTCATTTTGGAACTCCAGCTTCCCCGAAGCCGGCTCGTAGTCCTCGCCCGCCCTGGCTGTACCGTCCAGCGTGCGGTAGGTGACGGCCACCAGTCCCCGAGCCCCTGACGTCCGAAGTACCTTCACCTCCATCACGCCCACACTCTCACTCACCCGCTGAGTGCTGCACTCGAAGGTGAAGATACCTGAAGAGCGAGACGAGGAGGGGGAATTACAAACTCCTGATAAGAAGCGATCAAAGAGGGAGAACGGACTCTCCCAAGCCCCCTCTCTACATCACGCGGGTGGCTCCCTTGTGTTCTGAAAAGTCGCGGAAGCTTTGATGACATCCCAGCAGAACAGTCACGTCGATGATCAAACACTTGGCTTTCCGCGGGCGCAGAACCAATTTCATTGGCGTCTTTGGTTTCTTTTCCCATTAGCCAATTTCACATTTGTTAGAACGATGTGAGGTTAGATGTTTGACACCAAAAAAAGCACTTTGACTTTTTGTGGTTGTTTTCCAAGTTCAATAAATAATTATGTAGTACAATTGAATACAATTAGTGATTTTTTTTTTTACGGGCAACACGGTGGATGACTGGTTAGCTCGTCCGCTTCTCAGTGCAGAGGTACAGGGAATTGATTCCTTTCTGTGTGGAATATGCAGACTGAGTGGGTTTTCTTGAGGTACTCCAGTTTCTTCGCACATTCCAAAAACATGCATGGCAGGTTAATGTAACATTCGAAATCACAGGTGTCAAAGTCAAGGCCCGGGGGCCAAATCTGGTCCGCCACATCATTTCATTAGGCCCGCGAAAGCAAATCAAATTTGGGAAATTCAGTGATGCTTGCTAAAGTCCGAACTAAAATTTGAAATTCTCCCATGTAAACCACAATACGTCATTATTTTTGACTGAGAATGTGAAAACTAGTTATTCATGAATTTGTTGTGCGCCCTATATGTAATATAAGGAGGGGATGAAACATTCTAATGGCTTCCCCAAATTCATAATGGCCCGCAAAAGGAAACTATGTACATTGTGGCCCGCGGTAAAAAATGAGTTTGACACCCTTGCTCTAAATTGTCCGCTGGTATGATTGAAAGCGAGAATATTTCTCTATGTGTGACCTACGATTGGGTGGAAACCCATCCAGGGTATACCCCGCGCCCTCCCCCGAAATAGCTGGGATAGGATCCAATACCTACCGCGACCCACATGAGGATAAACCGATTAGATCACAGACGAAGGGATGATTCTTACACTTACCACTCACAAATTATGAATCCCTGTCTTGGGGAATGAAGTTGTCATTTGCAAAAATGAAAGGTATAACATTCTCATGATAATGTTAAATTCTGACTTTCTTCCCCATTTGGGGTATGATAATTCATTCCATCCATCCATCCATCCATCCATCCATCCATCCATCCATCCATCCATCCATCCATCCATCCATCCATTTCCCAGACCACTTTATCCTCATTAGGGTCGCACGGGGTGCTGGAGTCTATCCCAGCCGTCTTCGGGCACAAGGCGGGGGACACCCTGATGGCCTGGTTGCCAGCAAATCACAAGGCACACAAAGACAAACAACCAGTCACTCTCACACTCACACCTAGGGACAATTTGGAGTGTTCAACCTGCCTGCCATGCATGTTTTTAGAATGTGGGAGGAAACCGGAGAACCTGGAGAAAACCCACGCGGGCCCATGGAGAACATGCAAACTCCACACAGGGAGGCCGGACCCGGTCTTGAACGCACAATCTCTGCAAGTGTGCTAACCACTCGACGACCGGGCCGCCCTGGGTATGATAACATCATATTAATTTCTTAATAAATTGAATTTCATCCCTGTAAAGGGCTTTCTGCACCCAAATATTTGGAAACTCATGAACCAGCTCATAATACATCCTCCCATATTTAAAACACATGCAAGTTAGTTTGGGTGAAGACGTAAAATTGAGGTTGCGCTTGAAAGCTTCTGAAGTTATATGTTCCCTGCGATTGGCCGATGTGACGAAGCGATGCCTTACCAGCGTGGTCGTCATCATAAATGGTCACGGTGGCCGTGTGGTTGTCGCCTAACACAGCTTTGGGGGCGGAGCCAGCATCCAGCGGGCAGGTGCTAATCTCGGGGTAGGCCACCAATCTGGGGTTGCTTAGGTGCACGTAGAAGTACTCATCCTCCTCAAAGATGTCATCATCAATCACCCCCACCGTGATCTCTGTCAAAAGAATTTCCAGATGTTGGTTTACCCATTTAAAGAGGGAATTTTTCCATTATCAACCTTTAAGGGTCTCGCCCGGCTTGAACAGAAGCGTCCCCTCGGCAAACTCGTAGTCAGAGCCTGCGTTGGCCGTGCCGTCCTCGGTGCGGTAGTCCACCTGGAGGTAGGCGGAAAACCACACGCAGGATGACCGGGTCAGACGGGAGGAAAACACCACGGCTGGAGATGTGCTTCACACACACAGTCACCCACATTTGGTCATCCTTGGCTCACCTTGACGGTGACGGAAGCGTCCCCACCGTGTCTGGAGACGGTCAGGTTCAGAGAGCCGCAGTTCTCAAAGCACTGGTATAAAGCAGGTTGAAATTCCAATCTAACTGTGTGCGGGTCATCTTCTTGGGCCTGGGTCTCGTGGCTGCTCACCACCTGTATGGGGAGGGGGGCTCAATGTGTCCATAATTTTTAGGGTGGGGATTGAGCCAGGTGGTTTAGCTACTGACCTTGCGAGCCTGGTCAGCAGCGTGCTTCTTGAGAATGTTTCCGGCTCCGATCATCATCCTGGTGGCTTGGATTCGGTAGAACGCTCGGCTCTTTTGCTGCTGCATAAGAACCTGATTGACAGAGACCACAACTTCAGAAAACGGGTTGGAGATGATTTGGGTTCCAAAGGAGCCCTTATGAATACCAAGGAGCCTCCATCACCCATCAACCAATTGCCAATGAACCCAAACGACTTTGGACCATGTGAACCTGCAATGACCTGATAGTTGGCCATCTCAATGAGCTGCTCCATGTCTTTATCTGGGTGGCGTTGCTTGAGCTCCTTTAGCGTTCTGGCCATGTCCCGCCGGGCTTCGTCCTCCTCGTCCTTGTTCGGACCCTCTTCTGTCAGTCTGCCGTCCAAAGCGCCGTGGCAGTTGAGCGCCATCTGGCCATCCAACTCCAACATGTCCATTTTAGTGAAGCCGCCCTGTCCAAGCGCCCCGCCCATGTCCATGTCCGGCCCCGCTTCGGTCTCTATGATGACGCCTCGGTGCTTGTCGGCGCGGTAACGCTTGCGGGTGTACTTGTACAAGAGGAGGCGACGGTCGGCCACCCAGGCCTGGACCACGCAGAGGGGGAAGAAGAGGAAGGTCAGGACTGCCTCCCATATCTAGAACAATACAAATAAGCAATTTGAAAAGTTCTTTCACAGATGAACTAGCACGTCATTTTAGATTAGCTATATGTTTATCGAATGAGATTTCATATTCAGTCAGTATTTTCCATCTTGGTTAATCAGAACTTGGTACAGACAAATTGGTGTGGCAGTAGAAATAAGAAGCAACAATTCAAACAAGACATTCCACAGACCCTGGCATTTACAGAAATATGGTCCACCTATCATGGCAGCTAAGAAGCTAACGTATGTTTATTAATGCAAAAATGATTGGATAATAATCAAGTCATATTTTCATTTTGGAATTTTGGATCCATGGATCCTAGTCCCTCACCTCGACCACGCCTGGGGAGAAAACGCTGAGGATGAGGTACAACCAAATATAGGCGAAGATGCTCCAGGCGGCCGTGACGAAAAATACCCGGAGGTGTTTGATCTTCCGTGTCTCGCCATCAGGCACCACGTAGACGCACAACGCGATGATGACGAACATGTTGAAAGCAGCACTGCCCACAATAGTGCTCGGGCCCAGAGCACCTGCAGAGAAGTTGTGACCGCACACCTGCACACACCCGCACACATTTGCACCAATATAATGGCTGAAAAACGGCAGTTAGCCGGTGCGAATTGCAAAGGAGGCATAAGGCAAAAAAATGTACTTCAATCTTGGTAGCCTGATAGATAGCATGTACAGAGTACTTGCGCATGACTCGTGAGGAACGGCGCTTGTGCAATGTTCTTGCATCACCCATTTCTCCGACTTACTAGACTGCTGACTACTTCTTGTATTTATGATTTATGGTTCTTACAGACCTACCTCGATGACAGACAGCAAGATCTCAGGGGCGCTGGATCCTAAGGCCATGAGAGTCAAATTAGAGACCGTCTCGTTCCAAATCCTGACTGTGGCAGTGGTGGTCTCGCCATTGGGCCTCTTGATGGTTAGCTCTTTTTCCTGGGATGTTATGACCTGAGGAAAGGTGCGCAGGTCATGAATCCAACCATGTTGCAAACATACCTCCAGCTGGGAAACACCTACCTCGATGGAGGACATGAATCGATCCGCGATGATGCTCATTCCCAGGAACATATAAACGAGAGCCACAAAGTACACAATTGCCCGAGCCACTTTGTCCCCGACTGATGGGTTTTGGGGATTCCATACAGGCAGCAGGACACCTAAAATTTCACAGAGCAAGCTCAGTAACTTGAAGATTCATATGAATTCCATAGGGTCCCACATGGATCTAACCGAGGGCAATGATTTGGATGACACTCAAGTCATTACATGTCAAATGCAGACGACCAATAAAAGAATAGAAAAAATGCCTCTTTTAGACCCACCATTTTGACACGGGTCACCCCCGGCTGAGCAGTTTTTCTTGGGTGAATGTGCACTGGCGCATCCGGAGCAGGACAGGAGCACCAGTGTGGCGGTACACAACAGAAGAGTGGAGAAGGACGAGGAGGAGTAGGAGGAAGACAGGTAGAAAGCAGGTGGGGGCATCCTGGCAGTGCAGCACCACTTCCAACTGGACTTACGAAATGCCAAGAGAAGTGCTCCCAACCTGGAATTAATAAAAACGTCAGACAAGAAACACAGCGAGGACTTTGCATTAGACAGTGTAGCTCTGTTTTATTGCTTATTGAACCATAAATGAAAGCCTTGAACTATACATTAGTATGACTTCAACTCGACTTTAAGGCAGTTAGTCATGTGTGGTGACAGGAGGAGGGAGTGGTTGCCGTTGTCTTGGTCCATCACGTAAGGTCATGTCGCCTCTTTCTCTCTCTTTCTCTCTCTCTCTTACTTCCTTAGTTGATATTAGACCTTTTCAAAGTAGTCATAATTGTCTATCTATCTATCTATCTATCTATCTATCTATCTATCTATTTATTTTATCTCTCTCTCTCTCTCTCTCTCTCTCTCTCTCTCTCTCTCTCTCTCTCTCTCTCTCTCTCTCTCTCTCTCTCTCTCTCTCTCTCTCTCTCTCTCTCTCTCTCTCTCTCTCTCTCTCTCTCTCTCTCTCTCTCTCTCTGTATGTATAGTCCATGTGGGATGCCGACTATCCCATCATATGAAATAATTGCTTTGCCATGTTTCGAACGGAATGACAAAGGACATATTGTCCAGTGGAGGGCCTCCGTCCTACTCCAAGCCTTGTTTGATTTATGAACTCATTAAGATGTGCGGCCCCATAACTTCTGTCCACGGGGTGTCATACAATGGACAAAGCACCGGATAGAGTTTGGATTGGCCACCTTCCTCCTCATCTTCCTCATCCTCCGCCACCCCCGGCATGGTCATCTCTGGCTTCGTCCGATCCTACAGCCCCACCAACGCACAATCAGCCTCACTTCACATTTCCAGCGCCTCTCCACAATAACTCCCTCTCCACGTCCACTTCACACATTCTCACACTCGCTGCCACTTTTTTTATTTTATAACAGCCACTCTATCGTATTGTATCTTGTACGGCGTCAAAATCAGCACACCAATCTGTGGCCTCGTTATGTTTCCGAGAAGAAATGACCCAACGTCTCTGACAAGATCTTCAATCCCTTACTTGCAATCGCCCACAAACTAATGACTTGACAACGACAATGAGGTCCAAAAAAAAGTGTTACTATCTTTTTTTAATTGGGAGAGTTTAGAATTGGATTGAGCAGGTGAAGGCTTAATGAAGAAAGCAGGTCAGATGTGGAGTAAAATAAAAGCTGGGTAGGAAAAAAAAAGTTCTTTATCTGTCGTCCTTAAGGAGTCGAAGAACAGCACTTGTCATCACACTCCAGTTCGAAAGCATTCATTGACCGTGCTTGTGAGTCATATCACATCAGCTACACTTTGCTCTTCTGCCTCGTTTGACACCGTGAGTCCACACACACACACACACACACACACACACACACACACACACACACACGCATACACACACACACACACGCACACACACAGACACACACACACACACACACACACACACACACACACGCACACACACACGCGCACACACATATACAAAGAGGCATGCACATATGCACACCGCCATCGGCAAACGATGTCTGAGGATTAAATGAATGTTGATTGGCTGCATCTCGGCATTGCTTGTTTCCTCTTGGAAAAAGTGAACAAGACCAAGAAAAGGTGGATGAACCTTCACATGGTACATCATTTCCAGTGATGTGCAGTGCGGGGAGGCAGCTGAGGCCGTGCCTCACCTGTCATCATGGAAATATCAAATGAAAAAATAAATTAAACAGTTATATTTATTGAGTGATTTGTACTTTAAAGTTTTTTCCATTTAACTTCACCATTTTAGATTTTTTTTTTCAAAATAGCTGAATTTTCACATTTACCGCTCAAATACTAAGTAGAGACGAGCGGTGAGGCAGCAGCCGGCTGAGCCTCACCATGGATTGCGCAATCACTATGCTAACAGGGTTGGCTTGCTCTGCGGTGAGACCGCATTGCTGTCTCTCTGCATATCGCTATTGAAGTGTTCAAAAGCTTTTAGTATGTGAACTAAATTTCTACAGTTTAGCTGGTGTATATAATGTAGAGTCACTTTACATTATAAACACTGTACTACAGTGTTTATTTTATTTTATTTTTATCAAAACTGAATGTCTGTGTAAGCTCTCAGTCGTACAGGAGTGGTCCATCGATGAGAAGGTTTCTTGTCAGCGAACTAAAGTCTATCGGCCCCATATATATATCCCTAATGTCCAGACCTGGTGGCGCCGGACACAGCTATGATAGGTCCCTTTATTGGGGGGGGGGGGCGCGGGACCCCCCCCCTGTTGATCAAAACAATGATCATGCAAATGAATGAATGAATGAATGAATGAATGAATGAATGAATGCATACTGGACTGTGCACTCATTGACAATGTCGTGCAACTGGTATAATTAGCGACCATAATACTTTTGCCTCACCTATAACATGGAGTTGTTCCATTTATGCACAATGTCATATGCTAGCAGGAGGCAGTCGTACTCATCAGAAACAGACAAAATGAGAATGCAGATCAAAGCCCAGAAAGAAATTCAGAAAGTAAAATTGTGTGTGGCTAAGAGAGGGTCATGATGTGACGCGTAATTAGTCAGATCTGAATGCCGCCGCACGCTTCCCGAGAGAGTCGCTAATATCCCGAGCTGTCCGAGTCGGTTAGGGGGAGGCCGCCGAGTTGGCCTGGCTTTTCAAAGGCAGCTCAGAGGAAGGAAAAGCAGCCGGGTTGATGCCACGACTCCAGTACGCACTCATCACTAAGTCGGAAGGACGTTAGCGCGCACAAACATGACATCATGTGTCACGGCATTCTGGAAGATGTGGCAGAAATGTCAAAGGTTGGACATACTGCAACTGTGAGAAAATGAACATGTAAAAATAGTCGCCCAATTCACGTTTTGCCGCTACAAATATTAAAAGAAAAAAAATCCATTGTACAAATAAATGGAGTGATTCACCAGGAGACTCTGTGCGTGTGTGTGTGTGTGTGTGTGTGTGTGTGTGTGTGTGTGTGTGTGTGTGTGTGTGTGTGTGTGTGTGTGTGTGTGTGTGTGCGTGTGCGTGTGTGTGTGTGTATATGGACGGACAGCCAAAGGTCACACGCAATACACACATGCAGAGATGGAGTGCAGCGCGTTGATACATGCATCATTTGACGCACGGAAGGTCGGATTGAGCTGGCCCAAAGTTATTTTAGTCATTCTTCACAGCGGATAAAGAATATGTGCACGTGAATATAGACAATACAATACAATACAATACAATACAATACAATACATATTGATTTATAGTGCTTGAACAACAGCTGAAGCTGTAACAAAGCTCTTACCATGGACAACTATCATATACAGGTAATAAAGCAGTCACAAAGATATTAGAAAGCACCAGTGAGTAAAACTAAAATCAAGTCTGAATCATGCTGAGTCAAAGCCATTGTATGTTAGCATTAAGCTAACAGATATGTATGTTTACTTTTCAATCAAGTTTTTGAAATATATTTTATGAAGACTTGGTTAGAAATTAACTGCTGCTTGGCGTGAAGCGAGGTGGCTCACTCTCATCATACAGCGTTCATGTTGAAAGTCTGCCCTCATTGATCAAAGCTAAAGAAAATAAAATCAGATTGTGAGCTTGTATCTAAAAAAAATATTATTTTTTTTAAATTGCTTGGTATGTGTCTCAAAAAATAACATTTTGACTTTCATTTTCATTTTCATTTCTTTTGTCGTGTACTTTTGAGATACCATGGACCAAAAAAATAGCCAAATATCATCCTCAACACGAACCACAAGCACTGGAGCCCCACAGGGATGCGTCCTCTCTCCATTGCTCATCTCTCTCTACACGAACGATTGCATCTCAACGCACCCAGCTGTCAAATTCATAAAGTTCGTAGACGACACCACGGTCACGAGTCTGCGTACCGACAACAAGTGGAGCAGCTGGAGCTCTGGTGCAGCCGTCACAACCTAGAGCTGAACACGCTCAAGACAGTTGAGATGATGGTGGACTTCAGGAAACATCCATCACCACAGCTACCCCTCATACTATCCAACTGCCTCGCGTCAACCGCTGAGACCTTCAAGTTCCTGGGAATCACAGTCTCCCAGGACATGAAGTGGGATGTCAACACCAACTCAATCCTGAGAAAGGCCCAACAGAGAATGTACTTCCTGAGGCTGTTACAGAAGCACGGCTGTCATCGCATCCATCCTGTGTTCTTCCATCACCGTTTGGTTCGGGGCCGCCACAAAAATGGACAAAATCCGACTTCATCGGACAGCTAGGACGACGGAAAAAATCATTGGCACCGCCCTACCCACTCTCGAGGACTTGCACACTGCAAGAATCCAAACTAGGGCGCTGAAAATCCTACCGGACCCTCCGCACCATGCCCACCACCTTTTCCAGCTACTCTCCTCAGGCAGGCGCTACCGATCCATGCGCACGAAATCCAGCAGACATTTAAACAGCTTCTTCCCCCAAGCCATTAACTTCCAAAATGGAACTGTATAGTGCCTCTTTGCAATTTTTGGATGATGATGATGATACTAGTGCAGCGTGTTCTACCGTAAACAAATTCCCTGTGTGTTCTACATACTTGGCAATAAAGATGATTCTGATTCTGATTTTGAAATATATGTTAGGTATTGTATCATTTTGAAAGGTTTGACTTTTTTTCTTCCAGGATGAAAAATGGCTGTCTGCAAAAAGCAACCCCTCAAAAATAAAAGCAATTTTGCCTGAATGTGAATTTACACAGTGAAGGAAAAGTCTCCTGATTGCAATTCAGCTCTGAAGTACTCTGCATGTAACAAACACAACAATACGGCGGCCATAAATAACCCCCGATATGGGCTCCAATTGTCTTCCACCTTTGAAAGAGCGACAACTTCTTTTGTCGAGACCGACGCTTCCTGCATCACCCCAAGCGAAGCAGCTGCAGATAACAACCTTGGCAGCAGTCGTTGGCTTTGTGTGCTTGTCAGCAGGCGCCAGAGGATGACCAAAAAACCCAAATGGGCAATTCATCTCTGCTTTTGGATCACACTTTGGTTTGATATCACACAGATGCGCAATCGTTGGTCTCCAATTGTCTTCTTTGCAGCCGCCATTTCGACATCATCCGCAAGCGGATTTTGGCTTTCCTTACAAATGTCATGAATTTGCATGCGCCAATCTTCTGTATGGACTCAAGTCAGCTGTGTTCACTCCCACAACGACGCAAATGCTCCTTTGCGACTACGCTCGTCTACAAAAATATCAAAAATCCACAGCACTTTGTACTGGACCACAAAAACAGGACCCAAAGATCGAACGAGGCGCAACGTCTCTCACTAACAGAGGAATGTCGCAACACCAGGATCACATTACCAATAGTGAATTATTATATGAACTCATTCACTGCCATTCACAAATGTTTTCGGGAAATGAAATTATGACGTAGAGCGCCATTCCCGAATTTGTTCGGGTTTTGTTTTTTCTTGTTGGGGTGCCGATAAAGCATTGTCCAGACCTCTGGCAATGTTTTTCCCTTCCACAAGGGGCAGCATTTCCCCTTTTTCCATATTAGTGCTTTGTTGCAGCGTCAGCTGTTGTTAAAGCGCGATATAAATCAATATGTATGTATTGCATTGTATTTTGGACAGCCGCCCTCATTTCAAGATCATATAACTCCAGAACCATATAATTTAGGAATTAACTCTTTTTTTTGATGAGAGTCTAAGGTTTCAATATTCTGTGGGTCCTGGAATTTGAGTGACAATGACAAAAACCCTGGCACTGGAGTGGACACATTTTTGCACATGTCTGGCAGTGACTGAGTTTATATATATACAAAAGCTTAAAATACGTCATATGCGGATGCCTTGAGACATTTAGTTCCCGATCCGCGTTCAGATCTCAAATCACCTTCCCCCATTGAAATGAGTGGAAATGATACTAATTAGTTCCAACACCACCAAATAAAGCACTTCTAGAAAAATAAATTTGATTTTATGATTTTATAAAATGATATTGTAATAACATAATTCAATAAAATGAATCTCATTCTTGATGCTGCTCCTTCTGGTGAACCCTCCTTGGCCACCTGGAGACAATACGGAAACACACCAAAGAAGAATAGATTTGCTTTTCTACTGACGACCCACTTGGACCGACTTTCTGTAGAGACAAAGAATATATGCCAGTAGTGACTATTGGCTGATCAAACGCATACAACCGTCCAGCCGCAGAATCATCGATCAGGTGTGACATGTCCACTTGATTCATTGTGAGCCGCTCCTCCTTCCACTGCGTTCCAATTAATGGACCAGATTATCACAATTCAACTGTTCGACTCTCCGATATTGATTAGGATCCATTTGCCCCAAGTAACAACAGCTAATAGATGATATAATGCAATCAGTCCAATCAGTCCGCCAACAGCACACACAAACAAAATGGCTGACAGACACATATAAATACACACATGGAGAAACCCAGTCATATTCACACAAAAAGACAAAAAAAGCCAGATGAGCATGTGTAGGTCCATACTGGCTAGCCCCATAACGCGCAGGGGTCGCAAATGACAGCAACACAAGCACAAGCTCACCTCACAATTGATGTGTGTGTGTGCGGGTGTGTTTTTCACTTGTTCTGTTGGCCTACATGACTCGTTTCCGCTATTTAAACTGACGGATTCACAGGGATAGAGAAATGGATTTAAAATAGAAAAGTAAAGCGCAGCTGAAAAGCAGTGCAGAAAAAGGTTGCTGCACGGCACGCATGATGCATCCATGCACACACACACACACACACACACACACTCTCACACACACGGGCGCACAGTGTGCACCGGACAGAGCAGGTGAGTCACGCTGCTGTGCACATTCTCGGGTCACACACAAACAGGATGCATCCTTTCCCCCCAAAAAAACATGTAGGTTTACTTGTAAAAATTTACACGTGTATTGTAAGCCTACTGCATAGTGAAACGCATCATGATTTGAAATAAGCGGCACAAAAGTTTACATGCTCATGATTCCTCTGCAAAAATAAAATAAAATAAATTAAAAATCATCAATGAGAAAGTAGCTATTATTTTGGTAGAAGTATAAAACACCCACATATACTTTCCGTGGATATGAGGATGAAGAATCTATGACTGAGGAGCAGTTTTTGAATATCCGAATGGGTCACAGCGTATCTTCTGGTCAAATATCACTTGCTGAAAACGTGTCATATGTTATTATTATTATTATTAGTAGTAGTAGTAGTAGTCGTAGTAGTAGTATTATGATTATTATGACTATTATTATTATTATTATTATTATTATCATCACAGAGAACACAGTGGCACATGTCAGCATTAGCATCACAGAAAACAAAGTGGCTCCTGTTAGCATCAGCATCACAGAATACAAAGTGACACGTTTTAGCATTAGCATCACAGAAAACAAAGTGGCACGTGTTAGCATTAGTATCACAGAAAACAAAGTGACATCTGCTCGTATTAACATCACAGAAAAGAAAGTGGCGCGTGTTAGCATTAGCATTACAGAAAACAAAGTGGTACATGATTGCATTAGCATTACAGAAAACAAAGTGGCACGTGTTAACATTAGCATCACAGAAAATAAAGTGGTACGTGTTAGCCTTAGCAGCATTGCACATGTTCATTGTACATTGCTCACCCACATAAAAACTTATCGTGAGTGTAAAGTGTCCTTGAGAGTTTTGAAAGGTGCTTATAAATGTAATGTACAGACGCTCCCCAACTTACGAACGAGATATGTTTCGAACAGTCGTTCATAAGGTGAATTTGTTCGTAAGTTGCTTCAGTGCTATATTTTGTCTGTAATGTATGTTTCAGGTTCTAAAAGTATGTTTAAGGCTTGTATAAGTAACATGTATTGGTTTGTACTGAAAAATAAACATTTAATAAAATATATGCTCTATAAAGTTATGTACATTTCTCAATAATCACATGTGAAAAAACAAAAACACAAAAAAAAACAAAAAACTGGACACTTGTAAATATGGGTTGGTGTAACGCAGCTACATATATCAATATACCTTTCTTGATACTTGCACTATGTACAGTTTTTTTATGAAACGGTTTTTCACATTTACAGTATTCAGTTGACATTATTATTTAGCTATGCTTACAATATCTTGTGGACTGCAAATTTCCCCATTGTGAATACGAATAAAGGTTTTCTGATTTTGATTCTGATACATGTACAACTGGAGATAATACTACATTAGTTACTACAAAAATGTTCATATATACCATTGTTTGTAACTCAAATGTTCGGAAGTAGGGGAGCGTCTGTATTATTATTATTATTATTATTATTATTATTATTATTATTATTATTATTATTATTATTATTATTATTACAGAAAACAAAGTGGCAAGTGTTCGCATTAGCATCACAGAAAACAAAGTGGCACGTGTTAGCATTGGCATCACATATAAACTAACCAGTTGATTTGAAATCGTTTGAAAACTCATCGTTTTATATTTAGTTTGACAGCTACACTTCATCTACATGCACGTGTATGTGTGGGGGGGGGTACACACACACACACACACACACACACACACACACGTCTCTTTGCTTCTACTGTTCTGTGTCTTGGCAGGTGTGTAATTGTGTTTATTTAAGCTCCTCGGGTGACAAGTGCAAGTACCGACACTGTGAGCAGGATCAGGACACACGCACATCCACGCACACACAGACACACATACACATACACACACACACACACACACACACACACACACACACACACACACACACACACACACACACACACACACTCACACACACGCACACACACACGCACACACTTCTACGCACCATGAATTAGTCATGAAGCATACGCTCCAATAATATTTCAATTCCCATCTGCTGTATCTCCAAGACACCTTGAGCTCTTTTTTTCGCCTGTTTCATGGGTTCCAAGCGCGCGCACAAAATGGACTCTCGCGGGGCGGCCAAGGGTGACGCCTGCCTTATCGTCTGCAAATCACTCACTTGAGTTTGTTTGACTTTCCTGGCGAGTTCCCATTTCAACGCGACACTCGCCAAGGAAGAAATCTAAGCAACAATGGCTGCCTGTCGGCGCAACGTCGCATCCAATAATAATCCGCGACTGCGGCGTGAGCGTGAATGGAACCGTAATGTGTCACCGCGTGTGTGCGTGAGTGTGAAAGGGGGGTGCAAAAAGGGACTTCAATGCCGTCTCCACGGCGATTATCGTATTTTTCGGAATCTAAGGCACACTGGATTATGAAGCGCATATTCAATGAATTACATATTTGAAAATGTCTTCCATATTATAAAGCGGACCGAATAAGACTTTTTCTGTATATAAGGATTATTAACTCATTCACTGCCAGACAATGTGTAAAAATGGTTCCACTCCAGTGCCAGGGTTTTTGTCATTTTCACTCAAATTGCAGGACCCACAGAATATTGAGTTTTAGGACTACATCAACATTCAGTTCAGCGTAAGAAATCTTGGATTCTATTTTTTCATCAGAAAAGAAGAGTTAATTCATAAA
Organism: Hippocampus bargibanti; assembly: GCF_051943395.1. NCBI lineage: Eukaryota > Metazoa > Chordata > Actinopteri > Syngnathiformes > Syngnathidae > Hippocampus > Hippocampus bargibanti. The sequence goes on from NC_142735.1 coordinate 21,607,588, forward strand.
TTATATGGGTCTGGAGTTATCTGAGCTTGAAATGGGGACGGCTGTACAAAAGGAAAACGTTGCCCCTTGTAGCGGGGAAAAATATTGCCAGAGGTCTGACCGAACCTTGATCCGTACCCCCGGCAATCAAAACCAAAACCCAAACAGATTCAGGAATGGCGCTCCACATCATGCTTTTCAACCCCGAAATATATTCCGGAATGGCAGTGAATGAGTTAAATGAGGAAAATTAGCAGCAAGTGTGCACATAGAAGGGAATGCCTGCATCTGCCACCTGCTGGAAACACACAGGATCATGACACTGTGTCAACTTATCTGCGGAAAAAAAGAGTGACTTACTAAATTATATGGATCTGGAGTTATCTGAGCTTGAAATGGGGTCGGCTGTACAAAAGGCAAATGCTGCCCCCTCGGCATGGGAAAACATTGCTAGGGGTCTGACCAGCGCTTTATCGGCAGCCCCTCAAGAAAAACCAAAACCCGAATAAATTCGGGAATGGCAGTGAATGAATTAATAGATCAATTATTTATGACATATGAGCATTTACATTTTTGAAAAAAATTAAAGGCTTTTAGTTGTGCCTTACAGCGCGGAAAATACGGTAACGAGCCACATCGGTCTTGAGGAGCACGACGACGAACACGAGAGAAGCTTCTTCCGCTTTATCTCGGGCTTCGATTACACGTTTCCTTGACTGCGTGTGTGTGTGTGTGTGTGTGTGTGTGTGTGTGTGTGTGTGTGTGTGTGTGTGTGTGTGTGTGTGTGTGTGTGTGTGTGTGTGTGTGTGTGTGTGCGTGTGTTTGTGTGTAGGGAACGAAAGAAACAATCGCTCTGATTGCTGAGCCAATCAGAGCAAGAGGACTTCGTTCACACTCACTGGGCACCTGGTAAGGTCCACGCGATGACTAACTCGTTGCGTGACCTGCGAGTTTAATTTGGTCTTGAAACATGATCAAAATTCATATTTTTTCAATTGAAAGATATGGATGGAGGAAGGTACATGAAATTTTACATGTTTTTCAGATGGACGTCCAATTTACATTTGAGTCCTTATACCTTGGTACCATTACATCAGTAAATGTTTACTATAATACCAAATATGTATTTCAGTTTCTAAATGCGGCTAGCAGAAAGGCTATTACAAGATGGTGGTTAAAACCTGAAACACATCGAAGAATGGTTGGACATCATGTATGGCATATATAAAATGGAGAGGATTACATTTGTTTTGAGATCGCAACAAGACACTTTTTTTAAAAGATGAGAAAGATGGATGAAGTATATCACACAAATACGAATATCATTTGTTTCAAGCCACACTCCTTTCTTTGTCCTATTTGAGCCTGCATTTAAACCCCCCGTAACAGAAAGCGTTATGAGTCAAATAATGTTTTTCTCTCCTCTTTTCTGTCTTAGTTTTCCTTTTATTATATTATAAAAATTGTTACACAGTTGTATTATGGCTAAGAAGAAAGGAGTGTCAACGCAGAGCGCCGATGTGTATGTGAAATGTCGCGGCTTGGAATTGAAGCGGATTTACGTGGTACACGAGATGTGAGATAATCTCTTTTTGTTAATGGATCCAACAGCTTTGTATTTGCTTTAAAAACTGAGCTTGTAGCAGACATGCACATTCCACCATAATGTTCCTGATCCACTGCTGCAAAGGACGCTTTGATCCTCTCCTCTTTCATCTCGAACTGCTTCATGTCATGAAGAAAGTGCAAAAGAATGAATGACTGTATGTATGAGGTGTCATATTATTTGTTATTATTATTATTGTTTTCATAATAATACAGTAAAGTCTCATTATATCGATATCGGATATATCGATAGTCCCGGTTATATCGATACTATTTCTATGCACGCACGGAGAAAATTACATGCAAACAGGGTCGGATATATCGATAGTCCCGGTTATATCGATATTTTTTCCGACTCCCTTGAATATCGATATAACGAGACTTTACTGTAATAACAATACATTTCAATTATAAGCGCCTTTCAAAACTCTCAAGGACACTTTACAGTCACAGGATATTTTTTCTGTGGGTGAGCAGCGGCAGCCACACACGCCAGCGTTCACAAAACCCAGAAGTAACATAAAATGATCATCATTAAACAACAACAACAATAACAACAACAACAACAATAATAATAATAATAATAATAATAATAATAATAATGCTTTACTTTATGTTACTTCTGGGTTGAGTGACTGTGACTGTAAAGTGTTCTTGAGAGTTTTGAAAGGTGCTTAGTAATGAAATTTATTATTATTATTATTATTATTATTATTATTATTATTATTATTATTATTATTATTATTATTATTATTGAATACATTATAGTCCATACATGTTTTGTATTACTCTCCTAGTTGTGGTTATTTTAGAACTACTCCAGAGTATTAATGGATGTAGAAGTGAACTGTATGCTTTTTTTCTTTCCATTGATTGGATGGACCTGTGAAATCATAATAAACTGTAAATTGAAAAAAAGAAAGATATGGATTGATTGAGTGTTTTTTTTTGTTTAGGTTTGAAGAAAATTTCCATGAGTGTGAAACGACTCAATGTCCAGTAGTAGCTGTGTGTACAGTAATTGCTCGTTTCTCAAAGTTAATGGGGACCAAGACCACCCGCGATAGATGAAAAGCAGGGAAATAGAGTTATATAAGAATAACCCACGTGATAAAACACAGGGGGTTGCTGGGAAGATGCACAGTCAATCCACATGGCTGTCGTGCTGTCATTGAGTGACGTCAACGCTGGGAACCAATCAAGCTACAGTCATGTATAAAACCTTGGAGTCAGTCGGCATTCTTTTTATTGTGAATGTTTATTTTCTCCCTGCCAGGGATTACTGCAGTGTGACTTTAAGGGGTGTGTCACCTCACAGTGTAGAGGTATCAGGTTTGATTCAAGCTCTGGCCTTCCCGTGTGAAATTTGCATGTTCTCCCTGTGCCTGTGTGGGTTTCCTTCGGGTACTCTGGTTTCTTCCCAGGCTGATTGAACACTTGAAACCGCAAACCTGCATAGGTTTACTTCGGGTACTCTGGTTTCGTCCCAGGTTGATTGAACACTCAAAATTGTCACTTGGTGTGAGTGGGTGGCTTGTTTGTCTCTGTGTGGCAAGCGGTTCAGAGTGTCCCCCTATCTACTTCCGGGAAACAGCTGGGATAGCCTCCGGCACCTTCCTTCTGGGAATAAAGCGGATCAAAAAAATGGATGGAATGTATGTTTTCATCATCAACATCACGATGATACTCAACATTAGTGCTAATTGTCAACCCGTCATGCTAATCTGGATTAGTCAAAATCACACCACCTGTCCGGGTGGGACGTCGGTTATCATACACGATAAACAGGTGTTACTTTTGAGAGTAGCAAAGAATAATATTTCATGGCACGCCTGTAATATTTCATCTGGCCCATACGTCGGCTTTGAAAATGTGGAGAGCGCGTTAGCGTGACGTAGAGTCCAGGTGTGGGTCTTGCGTGCAGATGCGTTGTTCATCCCTCTAACTGGCCCTGGCGATTTAACCCGAATCCCCCGCCGCCCGCTTTGTAATGTATGCAATCCCATAATGCGTACGACACGTATGGCGTTACGCAACGCACAGCGGGCATAATCTCCACCCAGAGCGAATCGTGCAGATGGGCGAACCACTCGATAAGCTTTGTCCGCGCTCCTACCAGATTGCAGATGTTCACGGAATGATAGGCGCGCTCTGATTGGCTCCCGTGCCGTACGCGCTGATGTATGCATATTAGCTTGTCACTGTTTCTGTTTATGCATGCGCTTCTTGTGTCATGTATGTGTTATGCGTGACGCTGAGGGGTCATGGCAATGCAATGTTCGGACCTCGAAGGAGGCACACAAAACCACGGGGAAAACAAGCAACTAACCGCACGCACACGCGTGCAGTTTTCCCAGTCTCGTACGGACATCCTTTGGCTTCTGATGCCGCACATTCTCTGCTCACTGAGCAATACAAAGGCACAAAACAGACCAATGGACTAAAAGGACACACACCGTGCAGTTGACACAAACGAAGCATAAAGCGGAAGAAGAAAAGATTCCAGGCCCGGGCTAACTTTAGAGAATTGAGGAATTTATTTAGCCGAGCGGCAACATGGTGCATGGGGAAGAAACGGCCAAAAAACGTGACATAAGTGAGGCGGACGTCTGAAGCGTCAAAGTGGATTTGTCGCTATTGGTGTGAATTAGCCGACATACAACTGAAATCTGAATCAGAATCTTTCAAAACGTCTCTGCCCGGGTGGCCGACAACTTCTTCAAGGAAAAAAAAATTCAAATCAAACATTTGTTTTATTCAATAAAGCAAAAGCTACAAGTAAACCGCTACAAGCCACGTGGACTCCTCTTTCTAAGCGTGTTTCAAAACTCTCAAGTACACTTTACAGTCACAGTATAGTCCGAAGCACGAGACAGGCTTCTGATTGGCTGCCGTGCCGAGTATGCAAATTGCCAATTTTTATTTATTTATTTATTTAATTATTTATGTGTGTGTTTATGTATGTGGCCGTTTGTTTATCCATGCATTATTTATGTATCTATTTATTTTGTATTTACGTTTATTTCTTAGTTATTTATGTATTTATTTATTTGTTTATTTTATTTGTGTATGCGTGAATTAATTATGTATTTATCTATTTATGTATGTGTGTGAGTGTGTGTGTGTGTGTGTGTGTGTTTTATTTATTTAATTGATTATGTATTTATTTGTGTGTTTATGTATGTGGGTAGTTGTTTATGTATGATTTTTTCTTTATTTATCTATTTATGTATTTGTTTATTTATTTATTTATTTATTTGTTTATGTATTTATGTATTTATGTGTGTTAGATTATGCCTTAGTTAGTTAGTTAGTTAGTTAGTTAGTTAGTTAGTTAGTTAGTTAGTTAGTTAGTTAGTTGTTTATTAGTTAGTTAGTAACTTTTTTTCGTCCGCCATGCATTCTTCTCGATTTTCATTCAACATTTTTTTTATGTGGTTGATGATATTTTCATTTCTTTTCAACGGGGGATAATGGATTTGAAACAAGAGTAAATTGAGTTGCCTTGTATCGTCTTTGAAGGACTCCTCCTCCGACTGCTCCTTCCTCATCATCTCCTCCTTTGGCCATGTTTCCCATCACCTCCCGCCCCCACTCCCAAATGATTTATGCTCCTTCCAGCAACGGCGGCGCTTCCAACTGCTTCTGGGTCAGCGTCTGGCAACCGTCAACTAAAGTTCACATTCGTTCGTGTCGAGTTAGCAAAGCCGTCCTCGCCGGTCAACTGCTTCTCACATTGTTGGTGTCTGTGCGTGTGTGTGAAGATATTCAAGCTGGTTTTCGTTTGCGGGACATAACTGTGCTAAATATAATGTAATATAGTGGCCTGTTTACCCTTCTGGCTGCAATGGATCGCGGAACATGCGAGATAAACTGTTCTCCATGTCCGCCTTGTTGCTGGCAGTGACTCCAAATTTGAAGATTTATCTAATTTAAAACAGATTCCTATCTTACAGACAATGTACTGTTGGTGTCCAAATACCTGACATGTTTCGGCGTCTACTTCCGCCTTCGAACGAAGGCGGAAGTAGACGTCAGGTATTTGGACACCGACAGTACACTGTCTGTAAGATAGGAATCTGTTTTTAATTAGATATCAAGTAGACAGGATGAACTTAATACAACTATTACGTTGAAGATTTACCGTTTCATGAGAAATGCAAAGAAAAATAATGAGTGATGGATGGATGGATGGATGGATGGATGGATGGATGGATGGATGGATGGATGGATGGATGGATGGATGGATGGATGGATGGATGGATGGATGGATGGATGGATGGGTGGACTTTGGCAACCATCATGGCACTTGACATGCTTGATTTGCTTTCATGGGCCGAATAAAATGATGTTGTGGGCAAAATTGTGACTACAAACAAAAATCGCCCAAAAAATGATGGATTAAACATCAACCACGTAGTTGACCTGGAATGAAACAAAGGTTCACTGTGGCATAAAGCACTGAAGGATTTTGGAAGCTATCTTAAATCGACACCTTGATTTTCTCCCAACTCTGTGTGGCAACCAAATAACTTGGCCCAATGTGCGTAGCTCACAGAGATGTGCAGGAAGCCTATTAAGTTGCTAGGGGAAGATTCACTCACTCGCTTTGCTTCATAACAAATTCACCCCGACACTGAAACACTTAAGTCACTGCTTCTTGGGAGAGTTGGCAAGATGTCACCAAGGGGAAGCATGAGAGAAATTGTCGCTCCTTATTATAAAAAGACGATGCCGGCCGCCTTTTAAGATGAAAATACAATTCGAGAAACTGAAGGATTATGGGCATTCATCATCCGCTGCCGCTTCAGTTTCTTCCACCATTGTTTTCCTGACGATTGGTCAATCGCTTATGATCTTCATAATCAGGCCCACACAATTACACAACGTGTGTGTGTGTGTGTGTGTGTGTGTGTGTGTGTGTGTGTGTGTGTGTGTGTGTGTGTGTGTGTGTGTGTGTGTGTGTGTGTGTGTGTGTGTGTGTGTGTGTGTGTGTGTGTGTGTGTGTGTGTGTGCGTGTGTGTGTGAGATTATCAGATTATGTAAAGCAGGTTTTCCACTGTTTATAGCCAAATGAATAATAGAGAAACGTACAAAGCAGCCGAGATGGGACCACGAGCGTCCAAGGAGGCAGACCGAGGATGAGGCACGAACACCAGGAGGAAGGCCAGAACGCCATGGTTACACACACCACCAAAGGTGGGAATGCCACTGGGATGGACAAACTGGAGGCTCGGTGAAGGGACGGAGGGAGTGAAGGAAAAAAGAGCAACCTTGTTTGTGGTCAATTTAGTCACACATCAAGATTTTCTCTTTCAGTCACTTTCGGTTCACGTGGCCAAAAATACTGAAATACTGTAGCATCTCGCTACACAGAATGATCATTTATTGGGATTGGCACTGGATGCTTAAAACAAAAAAAGACAAAAAAATGACAGACTGGTGTATACACAGATGGAGGCAAAAATGACAATTATCCCAAAAGGTAGCAACAAAGCACTATTTCAGTCGAATCGAAACTCCTCAACCAGTTTCAACTTAGTTCACTGGCACCAAGATGCCACAAGGTAGGGGCAAAACTTTACTTTTGAGTCAGAGAAAATCCTCTTCACTTCAATTTAACATAGTGTCTTGCCAATGAGATGCAGCAAGGTGGCAGCAAAGTATTATTTAGTTTAAAAGAAACATCCTCAATTCACCTCAACATAGTTTATGATCCGGATGCTGCAAAAGGGTGTAAAAGCACAATTTTTTTGTCCAAAAAATTTCCTCCCTTCAGCTCAACATATTTCATTGGCATCAAGATGCCACAAGATATTGGCAACACACTATTTGTGTATGACTAAATCTCCTCAATTCACTTTAACAGTTTCTTTTAAACAAGTTGTCGCAAAATGACGGCGAACTGCTAGTTTGGGGTAAATTAACCACCTCAATTGACTTTCGACCTAGTCCCCTGAAAGCAAGATGCGGCAGAATAGCAGCAAAGCTCTATTATGGTCAAATTGAATCTCCTCAATTCACTTCAACACAGTTTCTTTTAACCAAGTTGTCGCAAAATGACAGTGAACCGCTAGTTTGGTGTCAATTAATCTCCTTAATTGACTTTGATATAGTTCCTTGAAACCATGATCAGAGCCTATTTTGGTCAAATTGAATCTCTTCAATTCACTTCAACAAAGTTCCTTGACAATCAGATGGCGCATAAAGGTCGCAAGGGGCTATTTCGGAGCGAACAAATCCCTTCAATTGACTTCAACATAGTGCTTCAAGATGAAGAAACCAAAAGATGGCAGCAAAGCGCTCGGTTTGTCCAACACTGTAAAACGAATGGTTTTGAATTTGAGCCCACGTTTCCATTTGGAAAATGTTTCCTCTTTGAGCGTTTACAAGATCAGCAGCTTTGTAGTGCAACCAAGTACAAAAAAACCATGTTCCACATCGAAATGGAACTTGACCTCATTGGAACCGTCACGGCAAGCAAATGTTTGAGCCTGAATTAGTAGTGTGTCTCGTCTGTTTTTTTTTTTTTTTTTTTTCGAGTTGCTCTCGTGGCAGAGACTCCGGTGCCAGAGCACAAGCCACACAAGATGGGTGGAGAAACTAAATGACAGTGTGTCAAGGGCGAAGGAGCAGGAGAGGAAAGAGGCCACTTATAAGTCAGCAGGCACTCCGGCAACAAGTGCTCCATCCATCTGCTGCACACCCCCCTCCCATCTTTGACCCCCCCCTCTTCATCATGGTATCGTTGCTCTTCTCATTTTTATGTAACCGCCTCTTGGCCGGGTCGCGAATGACAAATGGTTCTCAATTGACCTACCTGGTTAATTAAAGCTTAAGTCAAGTCAATGACATTTACATAATCAAATCAAATGGCCATTAAGTCTATTTTTATGGCTTTTTATTAAGCAATTCCCAATTTAGCGTTGGCCGTGGCCACAATATGGCAGGAAGCACTGAACCCGACCTGATGTCATTTACAGCAGAGAAGTCGACACAGTGTCATGATCGTATGCGTCTCCAGCAGGTGGCAGATGTAGGCATTCCCTTCTACGTGCACACTTGCTGCCAATTTTCCTCATTTAACTCATTCACCCCAATATCGATCTTTTGCAAAGAAAATCTTTCATGCAAGAGAATTCAAAGAATATTTCCCATTCTGACAATTTGGCCCATTAACTCATTCACTGCCATTCCCAAATTAATTTGGGGATTGAAAAGCTTGAAGTGGAGCGCCATTCCCAAATTTGTTCGTGTTTTGTTTTTTCTCGCGGGGGAGGGAGGGTGCCGAAGCGCTGGTCGGACCTCGAAGGGGCAGCCCCCACTTCAAGCTCAGATAATTCCAGACCCATATAATTTAGGAATTCTTTTTTTCTGATGAAATAAGTTTTTTTACGATGTATTGAATGTTTATGTAGTCCTAAAACTCAATATTCTGTGGGTCCTACAATTTGAGTGAAAATGACAAAAACCCTGGCACTGGATTGGACACATAGTTGCATATCGTCTGGCGGTGAATGAGTTAAAGAGTGACAAACTGCCTGCAGCTTGTCAAAATATTGACCTTGTTGCTGCTCTTCCTCAAGTGTTTGTTTTGGAGATCTTTCGGCCTTGTCGTACTCGTTTTATTTATTTATTTTCCAGTTTGACTTCAAGTAGGAGATACAGTGAGACCTCAACTTACAAACACCTTATCTTACAAACTTTTCGTCTTACAAACGTCAAATTTATGAAAATTAAACCTTATAATAAGCACTGCTTTCATAATACACACCCACCACGGCTGGCGGAGTGATCTTCGGCAGAAGCACACGACCGAACAGCACCAGAGGTTAAGTTACCAACAGTCCTTATGGAAGGTGACTCTCCTTCCATAAGCCATCAACGACCATCAAAAAGGTAAATGAAACTTTCTTTTACAGCACAGTTTATTTCTTTAATTACAGTCCTCTCTTTCCAAACAGCAATTCCCTTTGACCTTCGACCTCCAACGCCATTCCATCAAGCCATCAATGACCATCACAAATGTAAATAAAGTGACTTTATGATACAATGCAGTGTATTTCTTTCATTACAATACAATAGCACATTTATTATACATAGAATAAGGTATGTTGTGCGTAGTTTTAAGGCTTATTTAGTTGAAAAGTATATTTTATGGAAACCCGGGAATTGATTATTCCCATTTTAATGGTTTCCTATGGGAATTTCTTTTTTGAGATACACACTTTTCGCCTTACACACTCTGTCTGGGAACCAATTAAGTTCGTAAGTTGAGGTCTCACTGTACAAATAAAGCTGGTCCAAGCACTCTGCGCCTTACATTTGGACAATTGAGAGTGTGACGGCAGAAGCTAAACAAACTTGATAAGTGTCTTTTGCTCAGTCCAAATGTGTTTGAAAAGTACATAAAAACACTCCCTCCGTGATTTCTCCCTTCCGCAAAGAGTGCGCAGGCACAAGCGAAGAGAATGAAGGATTAAAACCCGAGAGGCCGTCATGCTCAGCCATTGGACCAGATGGGCTAAGTTGACAAGAGCGTCGAGGAAGCGTCGATACACATAACCAGATTAGCGCGCACCAGAATAGAGGCCGAGATGCGGTCGCCCGGGGAAGGCCGACGCCGGGACGGAGTCTTTAATGGATTAGTTGCGGACGCCCTCGCTCCGTTCGCCAGCCAACTCTCACACGCTGACGTCTTGAACAACCCGTGTGACAAAAATCAACTTTGGCGTTCAGGGGGGATTACACTGTGGTCGTGAAACTCGGAGATGAGGTAGAGGTGGAAGAACTGCATACAGCTCGTGAACATTTTGTTTTTTTTTTCCACCCTGTTGGAAGAATTTGGGACAGCAAATCATCACAGGATCAAGAGCAACTTATGATGTCTCCACTCTGAATAATGAATGTCCTTTCAAGTTGTCTCTAAAAGTGCTTTCCATGTCACGCAATTGAAATGCTGGAAGAAAACACGCTCAATTCGACCCAGTTCTTTCTCACCCCTTACTGATGCTGAATGGGGGGGCTTCCATAATTTTTCAACAAATCCAACAAAAACTGGTCTAGCAGACGTGAAATTGCGGCCTTCTTTTTTGACAGCTTGGCCGCATCAATAATTCAGCGGATGACATGTCTCGCCTTGAATTATTTACCCCGCTTGAAAACGTCATTGTGAGCTGAACAGCGCCATAAATTCTTGGTCATCCACGCCGCTCATCATTCCTACGATTCCAACGTCCACTGTCATCACCAAAACACCGCAGGGTGCCTTTAAGATAACAATGTTGACATCAGCCAATCCCCCCCCCCCTCCCTCATTCGAATCATGAAAACACTCTTAAGGAGCATGGAGGAGATACTTCTGACGTCACACACTAATGCAGCCACGTCAATGCACAAATGTAGTCATACTTGAAGTAAAGTATATTTTGTTCTTGTTGGAGGGAAGAAATTATGATAATAATACATTTCACTTGTAACCCCCATTTATAATGGGGATGGGAGGAAGAAGCAACCATTTATCATTTGACATCTGAGCAATGACATTTTCAATTCTGTTGCACCAACACAATCATGATGACACCTATAAAAAGAACTAACTAAAAAAATCAGACGGCGCCGCAACAGTGGCTGCCTTTCCAGCAGCTCATGTATTTCGTTTTTCTACTTTCATTCCTTTCATCACTTTGCTGCTGTGAAATGTAAATTTCTCCACTGTGAGACTAATAAAGGCATATCCAATCCAATCCAAAGCAGGTGCTCCATAAATCCCAAAATACAAACAAATCGTCTACATGACTCCACATTATGCACATCGACAAGATAGCAGTTCTTCGAGGTGCGTTCATGGTCCACTCTTGCTTCTGTATCGCCTTCCACCAGTCACCTGCCTTTGGCCCCCGAGGGGGCACACCCTCCATTCTTGTTGGTGGGAAGGGGAGGGGGGTTACGAAGCTCATTGTGACACGCGTTTGACGACTCCCTTCGACTGCATCTACACACGCCGCACGCAGACTGCAGCATATTTACGCACGCGTGCGTAACCGATTGACTCGCGTATTGTTTTCTTGATACCCCCCACCCCCAACACCCCAACTCCCCACCTCGAAACAGCACATGCAGCAGCTCACCGTGTTAGACGGCGTCAGACTCGGTCACTGGCTCATCTTCCCCGGCGTGTGATCACATCCGACCCTTTAGCGACCCATTCAGCAACTCAATGGGGCTGCCGGGCTCTTCCTCTTCTCCACTTCCACCCCTGCTGCGACTGAGCATGCGCACGGACGGATTTTTTTTCTCTCTCTCGCGCTCTCTCTCTCTCTCTCTCTCTCTCTCTCTCTCTCTCTCTCTCTCTCTCTCTCTCTCTCTCTCTCTCTCTCTCTCTCTCTCTCTCTCTCTCTCTCTCTCTCTCTCTCTCTCTCTCTCTCTCTCTCTCTCTCGCTCACTCTCTCAACGCACCGCTGCCTCGCTCACCTTTCACTGATAAAATTAATGTACGTACTTTCATTCGAAAATGGACAGCGGTTGTCGTTAGGATGTCAAAATCAAGGCCCGGTGGCTAAATTGGGCCCACCCACTTCATTTTATTCTGCCTGCGAAAGCAAATTAAGCATGTCAAGTGCCATGATGCTTGCTAAAGTCCGAACCAACATGTGAAATTGTCCCGTGTAAACCACAATCAGCCAATATGTTTTATTTCAAATTTGAAAACTAGTGATTCATTGATTTATTATGTGCTCTGTGTGTAATATGTGAAGGTGATGAAACAGTCTAATGGCTTTCCCAAATTCACAACGGGCCTCCTGAGAGGCAACCGTGACTACATTGTGGCCTGCGGTAAAAAAAAGAGTTTTATACCCTTGGCATAAATGCAACATAAAAAGAGCAGAGACGGATAAAATAGAGAAGACGAGAAGAAGAGGCAAAGAAGGTTCCCTACTAAACCCCTTTTATGGATGTTTGAGTGAATATTTTGATGCTTAGCAATCCTTTTTTCCTCATTCAGAGCAGTAATGTTTGGATAATCAAGTTGCAAAGAATATTGAGGCATATTTCAAAAATCATAATTTCACCTCTCAGAATCAAATGAAAATATGGAGGACGGGTAAAACTGGGTAGGAATGAAGGCAAAGTGAAGGCAAAAAAATACAACACTAAAATGTGTGAATTTTGATGGGATCATCATTGTCATCATTATACACACCATCAGTTTTTTTATTTTATAATAGGTGATTTTTTGGGGGGCAATAACACTGTAGCATTATTTGTATTCTTTGGGGAGGGGTCTGTCAGGGGGTCTTCTCTGTCACGATTTTCAATGTGGTGGTGGCTGACCCTAAAAAAAAGCAGGCAGGAGGGAGGAGCGGGGTGTATTTGACAAATTGTATTCAATAAAATCAGCAGGAACAAAATCTCCAACATTCTGTCCTGATGACAACAAAGAACAGAAAGGTCCAAAGTAGCAAACAAAAACATGAGTAAACCATGACAAGATGAAAACAAACCTCACAGGGTGAAACAAACAATGACCCGACATGGAATGGTCGTGCCTGGGGTCCTTTCAACTGCCACTGATTAAAATGACCAACACCGGTGGAGCTGCAGGCGGGGCCGACAGCGCTACCCGTTGGTCGCAAACCGGAACGTGACATTCTCCGCCCCACATAAAGCATAACACAAGTTTCCTTCCACTTCCACCTCCCTCTGCACGAAAACCCTCAACAGTGAGACACTCCCACATGCGCTCCCTTGCCCAAAGATGTGCACTACACTAACTCCACGGCTTCCATTTTTTTACGCATTCAGTCTCAACATATGAACGCATAATGTTCCCTCCATTTCATACACCTGCACCTCAGATTCAACTCAACGCCTCAACCAAAAAAATAGATTTCTCGCATCCAGGTGGTGAACACACATGCTAGGTGGTGAACACACAGACACTATTTGACAAGTTCCGACGCTTATGTAGATCCGTCCATTCCCATACACTTCAAGTGATGATCGTCATATACAGTGATCAATCACTGAAAAAAAATACTTGTTTTCATTCATAACATTTACTTTTAACTTTTTTTGAGGAAACAGGGGAGTGGGGAACCAAAGTTCAAGAGAGAAATTTTACCTCAAGATTATCTGTAGAAATGCTCAAAATACAAATTGGACAATGATGCGCAGAATTTTTTTTTAAGTAGTGACTAGAAAAAGGTGCCAGATTGCAATTCATCACTTCAATCTGCTCACTTCCTTCTCGCCTGGAGTGTTTCTGACCTTTCACCATGATTCATATCCTTGTCTACACACACTGTCACGTTTCAGTTTGCGACTAATGGGTGGCATTGTAGGGCCCCATCTTCTGCTGCACAGGTGTTGGATGTTTTAATCAATATCAGTTAAATAGACACCTGGAGCGACCATTCAGTGTCGGGTCATTGTTTGATTCATCTTGTTCAGTTTGTTTCATCTTTGCGTGTTTTACTCATGGTTTTATTTGCTACTTTGGACCTTTTTGTTCTGATGGCTTTTTTTGTTTGAGATTTGGTTCCTGCTGACTTTATTTAGTACAATTTGTTAAATACACCCTGCTCCTCCCTCCTGCCTGCTTTTTGGGGGTCCACCACCACCACCTTGCAAATTTTGACAAACACACACATCCCGCTCCGGCTTCCCTGTGTGGAGTTTGCATGTTCTCCCCAGGCCCGCATGGGTTTTTTTCCGGGTCCTGCGGTTTCCTCCTACATTCGAAAAACATGCATGGCGGGCAGATTGAAGATGCCAAATTGAGAGTGACTTGTTTGTCCTTGTGTGCCGGCGATTGGCTGGCAACCAATTCAGGGTGTCCCCCGCCTCGTGCCTGAAGACAGCTGGGATAGACTCCACCTCCCGCGAACCTAATGAGGAATAAGCGGTACGGAAAATGGATGGATGGATGGACAATTCCCCCCCCCCACACACACACACACACACACACACCTGTAAACATCGCAGCACATCCGCGTTGTGTCACGACATGCCAATTTGACGCCGCACAAAAGCGAGTGACACCCCGACTGTGCCAACATGTAAAAAAGGGCTTGGGAAAGAAAAAAAAGAAAAAACAGGCCGACCCACCTCAGTTCAGTTGAATAATGCAACGGGCCTAAAGGAAGACAACACAACAAACGGGCATAATTCATAAACACCAGCACCAATAATGCATGAATTAGAAAAAAATGAGGCTTATGCAAGAGGCAGAAGTATGAAATGGGGCTGCCACTCGTTACAATGAAAGGGCGCGCCTTTCGCACGTTAGCCAGCGTTCGTCTTTTCGGCGGGAGAGAACGCTTGACTCGAATTCGACGTCTCTCGCTCGCGGTTAAGCTCCGTTGGAGCTTCGATGTCACTGAAGCAGCTTGTTCCTATCAAACAACATCAATTAAAGAGGAGCCATGACGGCGTCACATTCTGCCTGAACTAGTTCAGTCCGCATTTCACATTTACCAGAGGGGAAGGGAAAGGGGGGTGACGAGATGGAAGAAGAGTGATGCGAGCGTAACGAGGACGCTCGGAGACGGAGGGAGGATGGGGAGGCAAAGACCGAGGCAAGCAAATCAACTTCACGCACATCGATTGTCTTCTTCTTCTACCCCCCCCCCCTTTTTTTGTCACAAGAGGTCATACAACGCTTATTGGCGATAAACAGCATAAATATGACAATTTGATAATTCCCCGACATTTTAGGCAAATAATAAAAAAATATCATTTATGACACCATTTTAGCAGATTGTGAGTATATTTTTCAAGTTTTTGTCTCTGCTTTCGGCTAGTGGCCAGAAGTTAGCATGTAGCAGTCGCTCAAAGGCGGAAATAGAACATGCATAAACTTAATTGAAGGAACTATCAGTGGTCGCAATTCCATTTTGTAGGGACATATTTCTGATATTGTAAATGAATGTTGAATTGAATGGTGCGGTCAAGATGCAAATATTAGCTGCACAATGCTAACTTGAGTACATGCTAGGCGTTGTTGTTCACGATTCTTTTGCCAATAGCGATAATCACGCACTTTGAACAAGGAGAAAACCTCTAAACCAGTTGAGCACTGATCCGTTGCGGTTTGCTAACTCGCTCGTACACGCACACGCACACACACACACACGATCGTACGTGGTTTGAAGAATAGCTGCAATGGTTTGTTTGTGGTTTTGCAGGCGACAAGACAGAGCGCTAGTGTGTGTGGTTGTGTGTGTGGTTGTGTGTGTGTGTGTGTGTGTGTGTGTGTGTGTGTGTGTGTGTGTGTGTGTGTGTGTGTGTGTGTGTGTGTGTGTGTGTGAGTCATGATTGTCTTACAGAGCCAATTTTCTTCTTGTGTGCCGCTTACAAAATAAAGTCAGATGCTATCAATGTGTTTCAAGTTGACGCAGCTGCAGCTTCCTCCCTAAGTACATGACAAAAATGAAAATGTGAGCGAAATTCTGTATCTTAAATAAAGGCAAAATATGTTCTTTTTTGTCTGCTAGGATATTACTTAAAGTATTTGGTGCCACCATTTTTTTTCATTAACTCACAGGTGTCAAAGTCAAGGTCCGGGGGCTAAATTTCACCCACCACATCATTTTATTCGCCCCCACGAAGCAAATCAAGCATGTCAAGTGCCATGATTCTTGCTCAAGTCTGAACCTAAATTTCAAATTGTCTCATGTAACCCACAATAACAGTCATTACTCTTGACTTCTCGTTTGAAAACAAGTCATTCATCAATTTGTTGTGCACTCTATATGTAATATGTGGTGGGGATTTAACATTCTAATGGATTCACCAAATTAATACCCCCCCCCCCCCCCCCCCCCCCCCCCCCCCCCCCCCCCCCGAGAGGAAACCATAAATACAAAAAAAAATAATTTGACACCCTTGCCTTACACCCTTCATAGTCAACTTTGCAATATCCATTCCAGGCAGCTACGAGTATGAAGCTGTGCAGTCGAACATGTCTGCAAAGGGTTAAGTCATCACTTTTGGATGCAACTGTGGATTGGCCAGAGTGTGTCCGCTTTGCCCAAAAATCCCACACGTGTATGTAGAAAGCAACCCAAAGCATCATCTGCAGAGGCCAAGCTTTTGCGGCAAAGTGGGCAGGGCAGCCTAAATTAGAAGGCGGCCATATGTCAACTTTGTGATCACGCAGTCGTAGAGCGAGGGAGCGGCCGCCGGTAATGAGCGTGTAGCCGAGAAGGCTTTCAAGCCCGTCTGTTTTTACTGGGCTCTCTCTTAACTTTTGCATCTGTCTGCCGTTGGATGACTCGGTGAAACTATTGGCAGCTTTGGGAGGTCCAGGGGGAGCTTTCTTTTCCGGCCAACGAACTCTTGACCTACACTGCCGGCGTCCAATCATTTCAAAATGTCTACATCACGTTTTCCCAGAGTAGTAGCAAGTTGCTTTAGAAGTACATGGAAGCCATTTTTGCATTTATTCAACATCCTATTAGCATGATCAATTGTCCATGTACTAATACGTTCTTTGACCTGATAAGTAGGACAATTTCGTGCACCAGTAGAAGGATTATGTCATATATTTTTCCCCACTAGTGTATACACTGAGCCGCTACGCTCCTCAGCAAACCAACTTTCGAGCGAATGACAATTAGTTACATATTTGCAACAAGTGGATGACATTTAAGAATATTAGCCAAATGCTCCAAGTAAATGAAAAGAGTCAATGACTTTGTCGTGCTATGAGTGCCTTTGATGTGATGAGAAGTACTATAGTAGCGGGCGGGTTTGCCTGAATAGTAAACAAATAAACAAAATAAATACATAGATACATAAATAAATACAGTACCTAACTAAATAAATGAATACCAAAGTAAATAAAGAACAAATTGATTAAAAATGAAAATCTTCTTTTCCCTTCGGCTTTTCCCTTCAAGGGGTCGCCACAGCAAATCAGTGTCCTCCATCTTCAGAGGTTTGATCCGCATGTTTGTTTTGGCCAAGCTTTTACGTCGGATGCCCTTCCTGACACAACCCTCTGAAAATTCATAAAAAGAAATAGAAAAAGAAAAAGAAAAAAAAAAAAAGAAAAAAGAAAAAGAAAAAGAAAAAGAAAAAGAAAAAGAAAAAGAAAAAGAAAAGAAAAATAGAAAAATAATGTAGTTGTTCTGCTGGTGCGAAGACATACAGTAGTGAAAAACACGTCGGTCTTGAGGCAAATTGTTCGACCATGTTCGAAATGTCTTACGACGAGCAAGAATACATGAATGGGGAAAAAACACTCAAGTGGTTTTGTACGTACACGGGTTTTGTACATGGAAAGTGGGTGGCAGTATGCATGTGTGTGTGTGTGTGTGTGTGTGTGTGTGTGTGTGTGTGTGTGTGTGTGTGTGTGTGTGTGTGTGTGTGTGTGTGTGTGTGCGCGTGTGTGTGTGTGCGTGTGCTCGTCTGCTTCCAAATATAACACGCCAGATGAGGGACAGAGAGGCAGGGCGAGGTTGGCACAGGGGGATATAAATGGATACTAATTGTATGGCTCAATCAGATTAAAAAGCAGAGGACTTAAAAAAACACACGCGCCCATGTGAGTGAACACACACACACACACACGCACACACACACATGAAAAATCACCCCTGGTCGTCACTCTCAATGCATCATGAGCGTTCCAAAATGACAGGTGTGGGTTGCGTATTTAAATGGACGACAATTTTATGCCTCTCATTTGACAGACAAATCCAACCAAAATGACCTTTCCCTTGTACAGTATTATTCCTTTGATCCTTCCCAAAATTTAGCACCGCCTGCCCCACGGCCGACACTTTTACTGCGCCTCCCATGCACTCCTGTACGGATTTTGCGCATTTGTTTGAGCTTAAAAAATCAAAAGACTCCAAAGAGGAAAGTGGGAAATCAAAAGAAGTTTAAGCCCAACTCGGACCAACTATGGCTCACAGGCTGCAGGGTGACACGTATCGAATCAATTCTACATGTATTTGAAAAGAATGCCTAAAAGGCAGGTGTCATTGGTCCAGTATATTCTGTAAAGCATCATTAAACTTGTTTTCAGTTGCTGTTTGCTCACTCAACGGGGCAAAATACCCGTTGAGTGGTGCACAAGCATCACAGGTGGTTACATAAATTAAAGGGGTCAAATGTTTTCTATGTTACGGGTCACATCATTTTTGTCCAGGTTTGTGATGTCTTTTTGTTTTTTAATGACTCTGCTGAACTACAATTCAAAGACAACGCCTGATTTTCATTGGTTGGTTTTAATTGTTTATTAATATAATCATTATGAATATCTTCTTCTTCTTTTCCTTTCGGCTTTTCCCTTCAAGGGGCCGCCACAGCGAATCAGTGTCCTCCATCTTCAGAGGTTTGATTCGCATGTTTGTTTTGGCCAAGCTTTTACGTGGGATGCTCTTCCTGACACAACCCTCTGTATTTATCCGGGCTTGGGACCGGCACAAGAAGACTTATGTCCCCTTGTGGCTACAGAACAAGCAACTCGCTCAGTAAAAGGCTCCCAAACACAAAATTGTCAGTGGCACAGCAACAATCAATAAAGCATACTCAAGTATACTCACCATCTGATGACAATGCTCTGTGCGGCCAGCGTGTCAATCATGTATAATCTTCCAAATTGCCCTAAAAACTGGTTGTCAGTCATCATAAATCATGCCTAAAATAAGGGTTAACATCATTTCAGGCTAACAGGAACATACTGGCATTAGTGGTCAACCACACATGGAATGTAGTGTGTGTTTGAGCCTCGGCCACCTCATACCCATCACCGCCCGCCATCCTGTGATAGACTGTGAGAAAATTTTGCATGAAAAAAAGAAAACGGCTAAAAACGCATTTCAGGTTGCTGGTACCACCGAGAGCATCGTGCAAAAGTAAGAATATGATTATGATTATTATTATTATTCGATGGACCATTATTATTATTGTTATTATTATTATTATATTCCTGAAGAGAAGGGTACCAACATTTTTCTCCGTTGTTAGTTCACGTTTGTGGAACTGAAAACGGATCATTCCAGAACACCATTTCGGCTTGAGGCGCTATGCTGTCCCCATCTTCTGGTCAATATCAGTAATGCTGTCGGTGTCGGTAATTGAAAACAAATCTACGAGCCGTGTTCCGTTTACGTTGTGTGTTTCTATTTTCCGTTTAGAAATAACTGAAAATCAATATGTTGTTTGACTTTTCCTTTCTAGAAAAAAACGAGTAAAATCAAGTTTCATGTCAATTTAAGTGTTTCCAAATTAAAACAAAATTCGGCTAACCGGCTGATGTTAAAAGCACATGTCGTGGCCAACTTCCGGTTTGTGATGAGGGCGTCGTCTATTAAAGACAACCGACACTTTTTTGTTTCGTAACTGACATCAGAAAAACGTTTTATATCATCTAAAATACTCAAAACGCGGAGGCTGATATTTTTAGTCAAATGCAAAACATCAAGAAAAATGACTTAAAGTGTCCCAAAACTGCCACAAAATTAGCTCAGAACTGGGGAGATTCAGATAGTCCTGTACCCTTGTTCGTGACGTCATACCAGGGTACTCCTTCACAAACTGCCTTGCTCCAGAATCAAAACAATGGCTTCAGAGAGTTCAGATTCGGAGAAGATGCTTTCTTGTTACTCGTCCAGTTATGAATATGATTCAAATAGTTCTGAAGAGGAAAGCATAAATGTTTGCAATCGATTAAGGATGTCCTTCCGTATCAATACGAGCCGTCTGGACGCCAATGTAGCACCCAGAAAATGCACAAGATGGCGCACACCCTCTGTTGGAAATGGGCTGATTTGTCCGCTGGGAATTTGTGTAAACTTACACCTTCTTTATGCATGTTACCGCAATTGGCTGCGACACACAACGATTCACCATCGCATTATTGATGTAGTTTTCCTTCTAATTTTGCGATCAACACAGTGTTTTCAGACCAACAAAATCTAAAATGCATAGTGTATCGCTTTCTCAGTCATGGGCATTTCAGACGTAACATCATGTCAGGCATCGTCATCAACTCGAAAACAAGACTTCATGAATATTCAGCGTGAGTCTTAAAACGTAAAATATAGATATTTGCGGTGGAATCTTTGTAAAATGCGCTCAGTAGAAGTCATTTTACAAATTATGGACGCAACTTCTCCGGAGGTGTCGGTTGTCCTTTCATCATTTCATAAAACAGAACTATCGCCTCAAATTCTGAATTATTTTATTTATTGAAAATATGGCCTGTTTTATTTTCTTGTCAATTTTCTTTTTCAAAAATGAGTGCATAATTAATTTTATTATAGATACCGCAGAAAAAATACCCTGTGACTGCAAAGTGTCCTTGACAGTTTTGAAAGGCACTTATAAATGAAATGTATTATTATTATATAGTAAAATATACTAAGTTGGTCTGACCGCAGATCGTTTCGAGTGTGGATCACACAAACGTAGATTTAAATACATACAATAACAAAAAAGTTTTAATTAAAGAAAAGCAGGGTACCGACACAGCAATTATCAAAAGAGGCTGGAAGAATAAAAGCCAGACAAAAAGAGAACAAAAAGTGCTTCCCAATTACAAGGACGGAATTATCACCCAAAAAAAACCCAGAAAACAAAATGCGACTAGCGCAATTAAACATAACCAGGGACAAAAACCAAGATGAAACAAATACTCACAAACCGGAAATGACAATGCTGATGAGAACGACTCGTAACATGAAACGAGAGATCTAGAACAAAGCACTTGGTCAAAAGCAGTGAACAACAAGAGCAATACAAGGCAGACAAGAAGTCCATGTCCTTCAGTAGGTTGACACTAATTTGCCTTGATCAGACACAGGTGCACCGGCTGAAGGGTGATACCCCCAAAAACCAGCTTGTGCTGGACACAAGAAGAAAACAAAAGAAAAGAGCGAACCATGACAAAAATCTGCTCATTTGTGGGAGTGAGTGGCCATTTGTGATCACTCTGCATGCAGCGTTTCATCACCAAGCCACCAATTTACACTTGAGATCGTGATATTCATCACCCTCACTCTTTGCTAACATGTGGGTAGAAATATTTTTTGGAGAATATTATGGTTGTTTAATTTCAAATTTAGTGTGTGAGATGGAAATCCAAACGTATTTGGATTCAAACACAACCAAAAAATAACATTTTTTTTTTCAGGTCTCCTCTTTAATGTCTTCACAGCCTGCTCTCAAATACTGTGGGGTCTTCTCTTTGGCCAGCCGGATATCCGTCCACTGTCTCAGTGCCTACAAAAAAAAACAAAATACCAAAGGCTTAGCTGATTTTGTGACGTAAAAGAATTCTCACAATAAAAAAAAAAGTGCAATGACCTTTGACCTGCCGGGTCAGGAGACGTGGCCCTGCCAGGCCGATGCCCAGCGCTCCGATAGGAGCAGTGATTAAGATGGCTAACACGGCTAACGTTAGCACATCCAAACCGAACTTCACCAAGGTCTCATCACCCACTTCTCTTGCCGTGTCCAACGCCGTGGAGCCGATGGCCGCCTATCACACGTTTAGTGAGTTAATTAGGCCACTCCCACCATGACCAAGATCTGTTGAGCTTCTGGTGAACTTCAACCTCCAGCTCCGAGGTCGGTTGAAGTACCTGCACCGTGGCCTTGGGCAGCCAGGCGATGGCGATGAAGAATTTCTCCTTTAGCACAAAACCCGCTCCGTGTACCAGCGCAAAGGTGGCGGCCAGTCGCACCACCAGACCAACGGCGATCACGGCCACACCCAAACCTGCAAGAGGCCGCAGATGACTCATCGCAACGTGATAG
Source organism: Hippocampus bargibanti (assembly GCF_051943395.1). Lineage (NCBI taxonomy): Eukaryota > Metazoa > Chordata > Actinopteri > Syngnathiformes > Syngnathidae > Hippocampus > Hippocampus bargibanti. Next base: position 21,629,947 of record NC_142735.1, read on the forward strand.
GTCGCCCACCCTGTCGTGCTATGGCGTGCAACTCACCCACAGTGCTGAGGCTCAGTGTCGTAATGACGATTTCTGCTCCAATCAGGCCGAAGAGGAGGGGCTGGAACACATCCCAGCACCTCCCCAAGATGGCCGCCACACCCATCTGCAGGGAGACGTAATGTCCAATGGGGAGGGACAGGATAAATCTGAGTGGAAGCTGGGGTCTTTTTTTTTAATCTACCTCAATAAAGTTTGAGGATGGATGAAACCACAATTGCCAAATTTTACCCGAAGGAGAATATTTACGCTTCATACAGAAATTATCCCATGGGATTCATCAATGGTCGAGACCATATTCTTATCCCTCAACGGGTCGACCATGATTACCTTTCCAGCACGCCAACCCAGTGCGGCCAGGAAAGCCAGAACCAAGGTGCACAGACCGCCAGCCCCGGAAGCGCCCACCACTTGAGTGAAAAAGACGGCAAAGATGGAGGACGCCAACAAGAGGAAGCTCCGAGTCACCACCACGTCCTCCTACATCAGCACCACCTTCAGGTCACCGGATATCAAGGTCACTGACTAAACAAAAAAGGGTTTTCCACACGAACCTGATCTAGGCTGGGGAAGAAACATAAGAAAATGCCTACAAGGATGCCAGCCAAAACTCCTCCCGCCACTTCCAGGAGACCCTTCAGGATGCTCATCCACGTGGAACCTAAGCATTTCCACAATCTTGGATCTAAGCACACCTCAACCAAAAGCGAACCAGAAGCCGAACCCGTGGAGAAGGTCACGCCCAGACAGGTGGAGAATCCCGTGATTGCTAAAATGTCATCAAAGCTGCCAGCGGCCATCAGGAGTGTCGGGATGCCCTGTGGAACCCCCAAATATCGCCGGTAGAAGCCAAGAGAAACTTTAGGAGTACCCCAGCACAATTTCAATCAAATCGCAGGCCAAGCCGTGGAAAGCGGCGGTTTACCTTCTCGGTTCCGTAACCTTCCTTCTGGAGCAGTAACATGGATGGAACCACCACGGCCGGTGACACCGCCGCCAGAACAAACCTGCACACGCATGAGCATGGAACATTTGGAACCATCTAACCGCATCCAATGCAACACGTACCCCAGTAAGAAGCCCCACGCCCACGGCAGAGCCAACAGGAAGTGAGAAACCACGGCAACCACGCAGGCCTCCATGACACACGGCCCCACCGCCACGCGCAGGCATACGGCCTTCAGGCGCCGCAACGCCTGCAATGACACACCCCGTCACCACGTGTGCGGCCTTGCGTGTACCCGTGTGCGTGTGTGTGTGCGTGTGCGCGCGTGTGTGTGTGTGCGGTACCAAAGGGTCCAACCCTAAACCAGCTCGGGTGAGAATGATGGACAGCGCCACACTCCTCAAAGTTGCGGACCAAGTGGGGTCCACGTAGACGGCGTCCGTCACGTAGGGAACATTCCTCAGGACCAAACCGGCCAGCAGCATACCTGCGCAGACACACATGGTATAGTGTGTGTGTGTGTGTGTGTGTGTGTGTGTGTGTGTGTGTGTGTGTGTGTGTGTGTGTGTGTGTGTGTGTGTGTGTGCGCATGTTTGTGACTTCATAAGTCATATTTACCAAAAAATATCCATGCGTCTCAAAATTCACAAAAACATGAAATGTCAAAGAGTGTGTTTGATGTGATTGTCCCCACAATTCACAAAAATCTGCAACTGTCCTCATATGTGGGAATTTTGTCACACATAAAAAAATGCACAATAACCAAAATCTGAATAGATGGATGTGTTCCCGATTTTTTTTCATGGTTAAGATATTTTTTTGGAACCGGTAGGACCACGGGAAATGTCAATTTTTGGGCCAAAGCTACGTACGTTCTGAAAAACTCATGAAAACACGTATATGTATGTGTGTGTGTGGTCTAATGTCAGGTCATACCAAGCAAAGGTGGGATGGGGGGAAGTCCAGGAAACTGGACCATCCCAAGTAGTCGCCCTCCCAACACTGCACTGATGAAGATGATGACCACACCAAAAACTCTCCCTCCCGGCAAACACTCATTTCCTGTTACTGACCACGCTGCGCCAAAGAGCAACGCTAACATACATGCTGTGGAACCACATTCGCGCACACACATAAACCGACACAGGGAAACAAACAGGCATCGACACTCATATCGGGAGACACACACATACTCCAAGGGAAAAATAAATACACACACACACACACACGCACACTCACGTACACACACACACGCACACAAATGATCACCAATCATGCACATATAAAGAGACACAGATATATACAATCAAAAAGACATACATGCACAAACAGACACACACATCAGCAAAGGGCCACAACATTGGTTGACATTTGAATTGCCTGATTGACACCTTTAGTGACGATCAGATTGATGAGTCCACGCGGTCGAGGACATCTGCTTCTCAGGCGACTGAAGGACGAGGCACAGCAGGAACACATCTGCAAAAACAAGGACAGTCACTGTGTGTGTGTGTGTGTGTGTGTGTGTGTGTGTGTGTGTGTGTGTGTGTGTGTGTGTGTGTGTGTGTGTGTGTGTGTGTGTGTGTGTGTGTGTGTGTGTGTGCGTGTGTGTGTGCGTGCGTGCGTGTGTGAATGTGCGTGTGCGCATGTGGCAGACCTCGCCGTGTCAGCTTGTCCGTCGTCGTCACTACCGCAGCCTCTTTGAACCGTGCTGACCTTTACTATCACAATGCACTGTAACCGGTGTGACTTTAACACACACACAATCAAGTCTTGCACTTTGACCCAACTTGCATATGCAAGTGTGTGTTTTGTGAATTCCTTCCTTGTTGTCTTTTCATCCATCTTACTCTTTTGCGTCAGTCCATAAACACTGAGTGAAAGGTACACACAAAAATGCACAAAAATACACAAAAAGAAAAAAAAATCACACACCCAAAAAATAATCAGAAACACAAACATGAAGAGAAAGACAAAAAAAAATACAGATACAAACATGTACACTCATTGACATAATATACATGCAGACAGACATACGTACGCATTTAAACACTAAACACACATCCATAGTCAGAAATAAAATGTTTGAGCAGGTGCTTTATTGTTGAACACAAAAACAAATTCACTCCCTTTACATGGTTCCTACAATAGAAAAGCAGGAAGTGACATCATGTAAGGATTCTCCTCGCGATACACACACGTGATGTACAAAAAAGTGTAGAAAAATACTCTCGATAAAAGCAAATCTTCCAAACAACAGCTAACCACTAGCTACCAGGAATGTGAATGTGAAGGAATGAGCAAACATCGACAAATCACAGAATTTTCCGTCGGACGAGATGGTCTCATCATCTGTCGCCATTAGCGCGTTAGCATCCTTTTTTAGCCAACGCTAGACTAGTTGAGCTAGCCACAACACTGACGGAACACAGGGATAATCACAAACGCCACACGCTGTTATTCGCTACTCAACAGAAAAGTGTTTTGACTATTTATTCCATATCCTTGATATCCGAATGAAAGTCCAAGTACGATTACACGCGGGTTAAAGTAGAAGACATTCATGGAACTTTCGACGTATATAAAAGATATCGAATAAATTGTGCTATTAGGCCAAACGCAGCCATCATGGAGTACAAAAATTCATTACTGTTTATGAATGAGACTGTGATTTTGCTAATGTGCCCTAGCTAATACAATGACATCAACCTGGATATCCCATGAGTGACTAATACGTTAGCTAAACTCTGTCACGTTAAGATTACATCAGCTAACATCTGAAGGCTAACGGTGTCAAATTAATGCGTGCGGTGCCGCTCCACACCCACCCAGGAACGGGAACCGCGCACGTCAGTCAGGCAAGTACGTGCGCATGAAGATCTGCTGACGTATCCATGGTGTAAAGTGGCTAACGTTGCTATACACGCCGGGTCCCAGCACTTTGCTAAAGCACACGCTGCCCCATGACGTTAGGCCAAACAGCGTCCAGCGGGCCCCTGACATCTCTTCGCACACCAGCGGACCACCACTGTCACCCTGGGAACGGGAGGAAGACAACACGCTTGACACAGGCCGCTAGAGGGTGGTGGTCCTACTGGCTAAAGCCTAGAAAATAGGATTTGGATGCTACAACTAACAGATTTGACTTAGAAATTGGAATTTGGTTGGTAGAGGTTGAAGCTACAACCTAAAATCGACCACAAAGCTAGACCCTGGAAAATACACCTTTGTGGCTTGGCTTAGAAACTGTGACCAAAATGCTTGACAACAGTAATCAGGGAGACCAAACGTTTTGAGCCTAAAAAGTAGCAATGAGATGCTCAGTTTATCCGTCTTAGAAGCTCTACTTCTTGGGACCAAGTCGTCGGAGGGTCAAATTTATAATGTCGGTCCTAAACAGGAGAACCAATAGGCCTACAGACATGTCAGAAACAAGACTTTAGATTTTGATCCAAAAAGCGCCTTTCAAGGGACACGAGAACTTCTAAGAGAACCCAGAACATAAACACTTTTGAAAATCATCGGAATCTACAATAAATTAGCAACCGCTTGGAATCTCCTTCCACTTCGTAGCTACAATTTTGAGGCGTGTGTTGGTTACCATGCAGGAGTCGACGGTCCCGGCCTCGTAACCGGCACAAAGCATCCTGGCAGTTATGGTCTTCATATCAAAGTAGGACTGGCACTGGGACATGGAGATGATCCGGACCTGGCCCTCTTGCAGCTTGAACGGCACTGGGGAGGTGGTATAGCATGTAACAAAACGAAGGCGAACAAACGTATCGAACAAACAAACGTATCGAAAGCTCTATCTTAAGAGTCCAAGACTTGGATGAAGTACCTATGGTAAAGACTCGACCTTGAAAACTTGACCTTAAAAGCTAAACTCAAAAGCGAGAGCCCTAAAAGCTAGAACCTGCTGGTGAGAACTTGATAGCTAGACTCGCGAGCTCGAACCTACTTTGTAAAAGTGAGAGGCTAGAAACTACGACTCAAAATCTATGTCGTTCAGACTTACTTCTGTTGCCCATGTGACCCCATCCGGTGATGTAGCAATAGGAATCCGGAGTGGGAACCTGATTGGGTCCGGGTAAACACACAGGCCTCACCCATTCCGTCTCCTCCACCTGTGGGACAGGATCCCACAATTCCCCAGCAGCTCCAAAAACATTCCCCTCACCCGCCGCTGGGATGGCTCACATCGGATTCCAACTCCACCACACTGATGTCGTAGTCCACTACGGCACGGTTGTAGCGTGGGTGCACCGTGATGGCCCTCACGGCACGTCTCTGACTGTGCACACCGGGATGGTCCAAGTTGTTGATACCCAGTAGAACGTTCCACAAGTGGGCCTTCTCTCTCCTACGTGGGTACAGTAAATTAGATCTTTTTTAAGATAGAGCCTATAATCTAGATGAGCTACTTCCCCAAAATGGCAAGAAGCTAGAAAGCCCGGTAGCTCGACGTGAATAGGCTCACCCCTCGAAGCAATGCGCCACCGTCAAGGCCCATTTGGCGCCGATGAGGACGCAGCCGCACACATGACCGCTCTGACCGCTTTGCAGAGAACACTGCCACGGCCACGCCCCCTGCCGGGCCACGCGGCCTCCCAAAATCCGCTTCCGCCTTGAGAGATGCGTACCAATCGCCGGGCGCAATCCGCATTCTGGCCGGGAGACAGGAACCAGGAAGTAGACTTGGCCCACATCAATCCGAGGAGACTGGTCTCTGAAGCTTACCATCTCTGACGCAGACGAGAGACACTCGCTTGCCGGAATGACACGAGTGACTGACACGTACGTACACCCACACAGCCACACACACAAACACACACACACACATACAAACACACAAAAACAGAAATGTGTATTAAGTTACACATATACAAACAGAGACGTAGTCAGAGGTCAATAATTGAGTCTAATGTTAGCATTAGCATGTTTACTCACTAACAGCCTTCTCCACCTCTCCCAAAAAAAATCTACCTTTCTTCGAAACAAACAAACAAACATACCTCCTCTTCTCGAGTCGTGCCTGTAGAGCCAAGCCTTTGCGTTTCTCCCACTCAGGATGAACATGTAACCAGCGACGGCGGCCTGGAAGACTTCCTTGTTCAGACATCATGGTAACCGAGGCAGGAACCCTGCGGGACACGCTGACTGTGATGGACCAGCCGCATCACCTGTGTGTGCATGTGTGTGTCTGTGTTTTGCGTGTGTGTGTGTGTGTGTGTGTGTGTGTGTGTGTGTGTGTGTGTGTGTGTGTGTGTGTGTGTGTGTGCGTGCTACTGACCTTACCCTAGTCCCAGCTGGTCACAGGTCAGTTGGCTGAGGTGGTGGTTCCACTCGTCGGCACACACGTGATAGCGATCAGCCGTCCTCAATACTGTCAGAATGGAACCTGACGACTGGCTCAGAGACACTGCACAGAACAACGTGACGCCCCATTCATCTCACTATTTGTGTGGCGATATATGTGTGTGAGTGTTTGTATGCACATCCTTACCACAGTCCCACTCGTCTGAGGCATCGGTGCAGTGTTTCTTTCCATCACACCACAACGTCCTGTGCACGCACTCGTGGTTGTTGCATGCCAACTCATTATCTCCACACGCCGCTACCAATCCAATAAAATACACACACACACACACACTGGATTAAGTCAAGGCAGTCGCATTTGCAAGCTCAGACCGACAGAACTGGTATAAAACATCCAGATTTATTGGTGCGAGACCTTTAATGCGAGAGTATGGGTGTCAAAGTCATTTTTTGCTGAGCGCCACATTGTAGTTAGCGTTTCCTCTCGGGGGCTGTTATAAATTTGGGGAAGCCATTAGAATGTTTCATCTCCTCCCCATCTTACATATAGAACGCACAACAAATTAATGAATAACTACTTTTCAAATTTGAAATCCAAAATAATGACTGTTATTGTGGTTTACATGGGACAATGTGAAATTTTGGTTCGGACTTTAGCAAGCATCGTGGAATTTCACAAGTTTGATTTGCCTTAGTGGGCCGAATAAAATGATGTCGTGGACCAGATTTGGCCCCCAGACCTTGACTTTGACACCAAAAGGCTAGAGTATAAAAAGACATTGCTCAATGTAAAGGCTAGTAGTCAGCACACCCGCTTCTCCTCAAGTGAGTTGCGGGTGTTCCAGAGCCGCTCACAGCTGAGTTCGGGCAGTAGACGGGGTACACCCTGAACCAGCCAATCGCACAGCACATGAAAACTAACAACCATTTGAGCTCATGGTCACTCCTATGAACAATTTTTGTGTTCCTTTAACCTGCTACGCATGAATTTCGGACGAAACTGCAGTACCCGGAGAAAACCCATGCAGGCCGAGGGGGAACATGCAAAGACCCCATCAAATCCTGGACCTCTCCACTGTGAAGCGGACATGGTCACCAGCTAGAAATTGGTGGCCAGAATGCAGAAACTAAAGCTCAGACGTTAGCACCAGGAATTTAGCCCTGAAAAGCTAACATTGAAATACTAGAATCCAGAAGTTTTAACTTGGAAGATACAATTACTATCTACAATTACTACTATAAAAACTATCAGAAACTTAGATATCGAAGCCGAATTCGACAAACGTGAACTTGGAAGTCTGACGTGGAAGCTAGACATACAAGCTAAAACCAGAGTCCAGAAAGTACAACGGAGGCTAAAATGCAAACACTTGAGGTCATGTGACACACAAGCAGGTAACGACTCACAGCAGTTGACCTCGTCGGCCAACAGGGGGCAGTCTGGGAAGCCGTCGCAGATCATGCTGGTTTTGATGCAGACTCCACTGCCTGGACATTCCCACAGAGCTCGTTCGGTGCACCCTGCCACATATGCGTAAAGACACGTGAGCGTAGCCGTCTCCGATTTTGCGTCACATACTTTAAGACGGCGGTCGCACCGCAGTGGTCTTCATCGCTGCGGTCGTCGCAGTCGGCAAGGCCGTCGCAACGCTTGTTGGCGAGGACGCAGCGTCCGGAGCGACACTTGAAGTGGCTTGGGGAGCATTCTGTTGGCGTGATGACAAAACAAATAGAGACAGGAAGTTAGCAAAAGAAGCGAGTCGAGTACTGATATGGACACGAACGCACCATCCACGTCGGCCTCGGGGAGGAGGCACGTTAATTCTCCGCCCTCTTCGGGAAACTGAGCGCAGTCTGAGTCGTCGGGCCATTGCAATCCCACAATTCCGAGCACCGACTCGCACTTCTCCTTGGCCATGCGACACAGAGACCTGTGAAGACACAACAGAGTCCATGAAGTACAAAATGGCACCCAAGTAGGCAGCCGTCAGTGCTCTCACGAGCCTTGCTTTTTTTTGTTGTTTTTGTGTTTTCTTTTGCCACTTTGAGTTGTTGTGCATCGTCCGGAATGGATACGGATTGTTTTTCAGAATTTTTGGCGACGACATTTGCTGAGCGGTTGCGCCGTTTCAGCAACACGAATATGCCAGCACTGTTTTTGATTGGAAGGAATGTCAGTGCCATTTTACTGTCACTGGTGGACATCTCTGTGGCAATTGTGCTTTGCCGTGTTCAGCGGAAAGGTCGGTGCAGAGCGCTGATGCATATGTGGAACTGCCGCGGCTTGGAATTGAAGCGGATTTACGTGGGACAGGCAATGTGAGACAATCCATTTTCGTCAATCGTTGCTACAGCTTTGTGTTTGCTTTTAACATTTAGCTTGTAGTAGACGTGTATGTTCCACCATGATGTTCCTGATCCACTGGTGAAAAGGACGCTTTGATCCTCCCCTCTTTCATCTAGAACTGCTTCATACAACAAAGATGGTGCAGAAAGTGCTTGAGATTGAATGACTGTCTTTTGTGTTGTGTCACAATATTTATTTTTGTTGTTGTTGGTTTGACTTCAAGATGGCACCCGCAAGAGTGCCTGCCTTTACAGCAGCTCCTGTATTTTGTTTTTTCTACTTCTTCCTTTCTTCTTACTTTCATCACTTTGCTGCTGTGAACTGTAAACTTCTCCACTGCAAGACAATAAAGGCTAATCCAATCCAGAGACACTTCCATCATACATTGCTAACGATGGTTTGCTAGCCCTGACCCGCATTGTCCTATTTCCATGTAGCGTTGCTCATTCTTCTCGACCTGACCTCAGCTTTTGACACCATTTCCCACCCTATCCTTCTCGACAGACTTTCCACCCTAGGCATCACCCACATCCCACTCCGCTGGTTTCACTCCTATCTCTCTGATCGCGCACAATTCATCCAAATCAACTCGTTCACCTCACGGTCCTCTCCGGTGTCCTCTGGTGTGCCTCAAGGGTCTGTCCTGGGGCCACTTCTCTTTATTATCTACCTACTTCCTCTTGGCAATATTTTCCGTAAGTTTGGCATTCACTTTCACTGCTTCGCGGATGACACCCAACTCTACCTCTCCAGCAAACCCGACGCTTCTCTTCCACCTTCATCCCTCTCTTGTTGCCTCTCAGAAATTAAATCCTGGCTTTCCCATAACTTTCTCAAGCTCAACAGTGAAAAAACTGAACTTCTTCTTGTCGGTACCAAATCCACCCTCCACAAAACTAACAGTTTCTCCCTCACCATTGACAGTTCTACCGTGTCCCCCTCCCCTCAGGTCAAGAGTCTGGGTGTCATCCTCGATAGCTCACTTTCCTTTCACTCCCATATTAATAACATTACTCGGTCTGCTTATTTCCACCTCCGTAATATTAACCGTCTCCGTCCCTCGCTCACCCCTCACTCCGCTGCTATCCTTATCCACAGTCTTGTCACCTCCCGCATCGATTATTGCAACGCACTTCTCTTCGGTGTCAATCAGAAATTTCTCCATAAACTCCAACTCGTCCAAAATTCTTCAGCCCGGATCATCACCAAAACCCCCTCCTTTCACCACATCACCCCTGTACTCCAGCAACTCCACTGGCTACCGGTTAAACATCGTATCGAATTCAAAATACTTCTGTTTACTTTCAAAGCCATCCATAACCTTGCTCCTCCCTATCTTTCTGACCTGCTTCAAATCTCTGTTCCCTCTCGGTCCCTCAGATCCTCATCCTCCCTTCACCTCTATGTGCCCTCTGCCCGTCTCACCACGATGGGATGCAGAGCTTTCAGCCGCTCTGCTCCCAAACTCTGGAATTCACTCCCACCCAACATCCGTAATATTGACTCCCTCCCTATTTTCAAGGCTCATCTCAAAACCCATTTGTTTAAAATTGCTTTCAATGTATAATTCTCTCTGCTATTTTATTATTTATCATTTTACTTATGGTTTTATTGTTATGTGCTGTGTTCTATTGTTTTTATTGTAAAGTGTCCTTGGGTGTTTTGAAAGGCGCTTGAAATAAAATGTATTATTATTATTATTATTAACTGTTATTACGTTGACCTGTTTAGTCTTATTTGAGGAGGATATCCAACGACTCCACGGGAAAGGGACAGGAATGGAACAGGACAGGTTTAACGGACACTCACCTACAGGGTGGCACAGTTCTCAGGCTGACTGGGTCGCACTTGGGTACGAGCAGCGTGCAGGCGTAGAACATGAGATACTGGTAGCAGCCCGTCTGAACCAACGCCGGGAACAGGGACGACTCCCAAGAAACTGAGCTCTCCCGCTGTGACACGTGACCCAGGAAGTTGGGGAAGCGAGTGTGGTTGTAAGGCAGGTTCATGCACAGCTCCAAGGTGATTGGCTCGCAGCCGGCTAACACGCCCGAAACGGGAGTTAAAAGGGGAGTTAAAAGAATTGTAAAGACAGTTTGGGAATAAAAAAAAAATAGGAATTTTGACGATTGAGCCATTTGTCAAAGGCTTACAGCAGTTGGGGTGTCGCGAGTCACAGGATGTGGACGTACAGCCTGGTTGAGTAGGGGGGCACGCGTTGTGAGCTGCGAAACACACACATTCAGACAGTCTCACACACACACACACACACACACACACGCGCACGCACACACACACACACACACACACACACAAAGGCAGCCTGTTGCCAGGTGGATGTCTCACATTGCTCGGGCATGCAAAGCTCTTCGTCGCTGTTGTCTTTGCAGTCGTCTTCGCCGTCACAGCGGAACGCCGGAGGAATACACTGCCCGTTGCGGCATTCCCAAAGACCTTGGCTGCGACATGCTGCGCAAACACGCACGCACACGCATACAGACACACACAAATGAGTCTTTTCTGGGATGTGAACAATGTTAGGGGATCGTCACGATGTCAACTCACAGCAGTTGAGCTCGTCACTCTTGTCGACACAATCGTGGTCGCCATCACAAAGCCAATCCCTTGACACGCAGCGGTCAAGGGATTGACCACAGCGATGCTCCCGCGTTGCATCGCACACTTCCGGATAATAGTCAGTCAGTTAGCCTAGCCTGGCTTAGCATAACATAGCCTAGCGTCGCCTACCTTAACCTAGTTTAGCCTATCTTAACCTATCTTATCCTATCATAGCTGAGTTTAGCCTAGCGTAGCCTATTTTAGCCTATTTTAGCTGATCTTAGCCTAGATTAGCCTATCTTGGCCTAGCTTAGTCTAGTTTATTTTAGCATAGCCTAGCATCGCTGTTCTCAAACATTTCTGTCCGATATGGATCGAAATGACCCTCTCAAAATTTCAACTAAATTCTTTCAATGTATTCTATTTTTTAAATAGTCTCGTCACATGGCCGTTTGAAAATTCCGATTTAAAGGACAACCGACGTCTCCGGACAAGTTGTGTCCATAATTTGTAAAATGGCTTCAAATGACTTCTACTCAGCATATTTTACAAAGATTATACGGCATATAGCTATATTTTACGTTTTAAGACTCGCACTGAATATTCCGGAAGTCTTGTTTTTGAGTTGGTGACGAGTCCTCATCCTACGTCACTGAAGGAACGCCCCTGACTGAGAAATGACATACCTTGCATCACCTCAATGCATTTTGCAGTACTTTGTTTGGTCTGAAAACTTCGTGCTGATCCGTGTTGATGGCGAAATTAGAAGGAAAACATAAATACTTCTACAGTGTATTTGATGTTCGCTTACAAAAGACAATTTCCACAGAGCTTAGTCGCCCTCTTCTGCCTTTTTTTTGGGTACAGTGAGTACTAAAGAGTTTGTCAATACATTTCTCTCCAGATGCATCAAAGTGACCGGAATAAATTCTTTAATCGATTGCAAACATGTATGCTTTCCTCCTCAGAACTATTTGAATCATATTCATAACTGGATGAGTAACAGGAAAGCATCTTTTCCGAATCTGAAGCCATTGTTTTGATTCTCGAGCAAGGCAAGACGTCTTGGCGTGACGTCACGAACAAGGGGGCGGGACCTTCTGAAACTGGCCACTTCCGGGTTCAATTTGAAGTAGTTTTTGGACACTTTAAGTCATTTTTATTGGTGTTTTGCATTTGACTAAATATATCATACTCCGTGTTTTGGGTATTTTAGATGCTATAAAACGTTTTTCTGATGTCAGTTAGGAAACAAAAAAGTGATGTCGGTTGTCCTTTAATGTGTGCGCTCTCACCACAATCGAGCTCATCGCTCAGGTCACCACAGTCGTCGTAGCCGTCGCACACCAGAAGCGGCGACAGGCAGCGGCCCGTCAGGCAATGGAACTGCGCCTCGGAACACGCTGAATGATGATGTCATCAGTTGCGATGATGTCACGGTATCACTGCGACGACCTTTCAAACGTGCGTGCTCACCGCAGTGCGCCTCGTCGCTCCAGTCATCGCAATCGTTTTGGCCATTGCACACCAGCTTCTGAGGGACGCAAATGCCCGTGGCACACAGAAAGTTTTCCTTCCCGCCGCATGCAGCTGTTGGCCAATTAGAAAGTAGCGTGTGATGTCACCAAACAGCCAAAAATGTTCTAACAACGTCCTGTCCTTAACATTCCTGTCCTGATCTGTCCGACCCCCTCCTTTAAAAATCCCGTCGCAGTCTATCCTGTCCTATTTTCCACTAGTTTTATCTCTTATGTCTTGTGCCAAAAACAGAGCGCCGCTTGACTTCATTCAAATGAGACAGAAAATGTCCTATCCTTTACTGTCCTTGACTGTCCTTTCGCAGCCCAGTGGAGGTTGCCGGTTCGCGTCCCGCTCCGGCCTACCTGTGTGGAGTTTGCATGTTCTCCCCGGACCCGCGTGGGTTATCTCCGGGTCCTCCGGTTTCCTCCCACACTCCAAAAACATGCATGGCAGGCAGATTGACCACTCCAAATTGTCCCGAGGTGTGAGTGTGAGAGTGACTGTTGTACGTCTTTGTGTGCCTTGCGCTTGGCTGGCAACCAATTCAGGATGTCCCCTGCCTAGTGCCCGAAGAAGGCTAGGATAGGCTCCGCGACCCTACTGAGGAATAAGCGGTATGGAAAATGGATGGATGGACTGTCCTATCCTACCTAGTTCCATCTGTCTCGTTTCGTGACCAATGGGTGGCACTGGAGGGCCCCGCCTGCAACTGGTCATTTTAATCAATGGCAGCTAAAAAGGACTCCCGGCACGACCATTCAATGTCACACTGACAAGTTTGTTTTGTCTTGTCAGGTTTGTTATGTTTTCAGCCATGTTTTAGTCATGGTTTTCTTTGATACTTTGGACCTTTTTGTGTCTGATGACTTTGTTGTTTTTGATTTAGTTCCTGCATCTGTGTAGGCTCTCAGTCATAAAGGAGTGGTCTATCGATGAAAAGGTTTCTTCAGCCATCATCTGTACTTATTTGAAGGTGTCGGATGTTTCACTCATCCGAAGAGCTTCTTCAGCGTACTAAAGTTGTGTTGGTAACTCTGGTCCTATATATACAGTAAAGTCTCGTTATATCGATATTCAAGGGAGTCCGAAAAAATATCGATATAACCGGGACTATCGATATATCCGACCCTGTTTGCATGTAATTTTCTCCGTGCGTGCATAGAAATAGTATCGATATAACCGGGACTATCGATATATCCGATATCGATATAACGAGACTTTACTGTATATCCCTAAAGGACAGAGGTGGTAGTGCCAGACCTCTGCTCTGAGAGGTTTCTGTTCTAAGGTTGGGGGAGCAGTAGATTACACTCTGAAGCTAATCTCATTACTTCTTTTGTACTGTCTGATTACCTCTGATTGCCCCATTAGCTCTGGTATTACCTCAGGAGAGATGACAGCTGAAGAAACATTTTCATTGATTTAGTTCCTTCCAACTTTATTTATAATAATAATAATAATAATAATAATAATAATAATAATAATAATAATAATAATCCATTTCATTTCTAAGCACCTTTCAAAACTCTCAAGGTCAGTTTACAATCACACGATAAGTTTTTTCTGTGGGTGAGCAGCGGCAGCCACACGCGCCAGCGTTCACTCAACTTGGAAGTAACTCAAATAGATAGAAAGCTAGCTAGCTAAGAGTTACCTAATAATCACTCAACCCTGAAGTAACTCAAATAGATCGAAAGCTAGCTAACTAAAAGTTAGCTAATAATCACTCAACCCGGAAGTAACTCAAATAGCTAGAAAGCTCGCTAGCTAGCTAAGAGTTAGCGAATAAACACTCAACCGGAAGTAACCGGCTAGATAGAAAGCTAGCTAGCTAGCTAAGAGTTAGCTAATAATCACTCAACCCGGAAGTAACTCAAATAGCTAGAAAGTTAGCTAGCGAGCTAAGAGTTAGTACAATTTGTCAAATACACCCTGCTGCTCCCTCTTGCTTGTTGTTTTGGGGTCCACCACCACCACCTTCCAAACCGCGACACCATCCTGCCCTTTTTGCAGCACTTTTTTGCATGACATCAACAAATGTCCCAGCCGAGTCAAAAAAATGCCACTCACATTGTTTGCCCACAGCTTGTCGGGGTGTGAAGCAGGACGGCGGGGTGGCCTGGCTGAACTGCGAGCAACGCAGGAAATCGGGCCAGGAGGCGTTGAACATCTGCAGGACAGGCTCGCAACCTTCCCTGGCGGCTTCGCAGAAGGACTCGCACGGAAACACCACCGACCTGCGGGAACAAGCGAGTGCGTAAAGATTCTGGGATGTGGCGAACGGAGCGTCCGCGCGACTACCTGTGCTGAGCGTCGTCGTCGTGGTAACACTGCGGCAGGGCCAGAGAGCAGCCGAACAACATGATGTGCTTGTAGCAGGATAGTCTGCTTAAGTAGCTGAAGAACCTAGAACGCACATCACGTCACTTCCCCCAACATGCGTCTCCCATTGCTTCCACACTCACCGAGCTTCGCCCACCGTTACCTCAGCAACATGTCCACTTCGGAGCTCTTCACCACAGCGCCGGCGGAGGACAGCCATGTTTGGTTGTATGGCAACACGTGACATTGAGGCTCCACCAGTGGCTGGCAACCACCTGATCACATTTGGAATTCAAATAAACTCATGATTGAGGAACTCATGAATAAATCACATGACAATTTTTACAGTCGCCGCTGTGGATTAATTCAGACGTAGCACTACTGAAAGCCTAGCTGCAAAATGGACATTTGTCGTTGATTCAAAAAAAGAATCACACCAACAAAATACCATCAAACCTTGGTTTTCGAACGTCTCGGTTCTTGACCAAAATGTTGTCTTTTTAGGCCTTGGTTTACAAGCGAAAATGGGTTCCCGACCAAACTGTGCGCACCTAAATGCACCACTTGACTAACCCGCCGCTTCGTTATACGTCACTTCCTTGTGTCGCGTCTGACCGTCGTCTCGCGTTCCATTGTGAGCAGGCGTGTTTTTTTTATCATTCAATCACGATAAAAAAGGCAATCATTGATTACATTGATTATAATGGGAAATATTTCGGTTTTCAACCAAATCAGTTTTTGAATAGGTTTCTGGAACGGATTATGGTTGAAAACAAAGGTTTGACTGTATCATCCATGTTAAGTCTCACAATTTGCTTGAGAGACTCCCAATTTTGACCACATTACTCACTTTATAAAGCAACTATTGACATAATACAGACAGTTCATTTTGTGGAACAAAAGAAAATGTAAAAAAACAAAAACATTTTTAGACTAATTGAATGTATACATAAACAATGAAAGCATTTTTGTGTTTTATTTACTTCTAATTTACACTTTTGTAACGCTCACATTATTTTAATGCGCACCGGAGAGTCGCGAGTACGAATATATCTTACATATGCTATATATTATCATAAGAATGCAAAGAATGAAACAATTAGTGAATCATGGTGTATCAGCATTTAATTCACAGTCCACCACTATGTAGCAGTATACTAAAACCAATGCAGATAGTTTTGATGGAGGAACAAAGAAAACTAAACTGCAGTTATGTTTGTCGATCTTCCAAAATGATAATGAAAATGTATGTTGTGAGCGTTCTTTCGGATGTCTATATGTGTTGCTGCACCATTGGTACTTATAATATCTATACAGCATACATAAATACCTGCATCCGATGCCGAGGTGGCGCCAGTTCGCCAGGTAGAGCTCAGAGAGGGTACAGACGTCAGAAAATCGGCGGCTGTCGTGATTGGTGGAGTGGGCGGGGCCTGAGATGCATCCACCGGGAGGGAGGGTATTGTCCTGTTCCCACAGTAACTGTGCTCTCTGTCAGCTATCAGCTCAGGAGAAGAAAGGGGGCTGGAGTCAGAGACATGGCCGCCAATCATACCTAAAGAAAGAAATAAAGACATGTTTCAAAACTTCTGAATGTGTGCGTGTATATGTGTATGTGCGTGTGCCCGCGTGTGTCACAAGGAGCTTTTTGATTGGTTCACTTAAAATACACAAGTGCGCTCGTCTATGAATAGTGTCAAGGAGATCAGGTTACCATGGCGACCCCGGTTACATGTCTCGCTCACTCACAGACTCAACTGTCGGCTAATAATAACAATCATTCGGGAAGGTGGGGGGTGCGGTGGGGGGCCTCCACCACAAGTGCCAGGCGGGGTTGGTTTGAGACACTAACGCAGAGTGTTTGTGTGTGTGTGTGTGTGTGTCCCTCTTTCAAGGATGTTGCAAGGTCGGCGAGAAAAGAATCACAAACAAAAATGGTTGACAGATTGAACAATATGAAGATGCTGAAAAGGTGACAAGATGTTTTATGGCACTCGTAAATATTTGACATTCCTCTACACTTTACACGCTCCTGATTGGCCGACACCTCCTTGTTGTCATGACAATACCTTTCACACTCTGTGTCAAACCAAAGGCGCTTAGAAATTAAATGTATTACTGTATTATCATTATTTCAGAAGGACTGTCCGGTGTGTGTGTGTGCGTGTGTGTGTGTGTGTGTGTGTGTGTGTGTGTGTGTGTGTGTGTGTGTGTGTGTGTGTGTGTGTGTGTGTGTGTGTGCGTGTGTGTGTGTATGTGTGCGTGTCTGTCTGTGTGTGTGTATGCGTGTGTGCGTGCGTCTGTGTGTGTCTGTGCGTGCGTGGGTATGTATGTGTGTGTGTGAATACCAGTGAGAGCAAGCACAGACATCACACCGACCACCAGACCGGCGACAAAAAAGAGGACGTAAATGAGTCTGAGTCGGCTGGACGTCTGTATCTTCTGAGGACATGCGTCCTCGCCCATCCCACTTTCAGTTACTCCGTCGGTAGCCTGATGGAGCACAAAGGAGCAAGGGAGGTTGTTTGGATATCAACACCGTTTTATGAAACTATAAAGACAATAGTGTCGAGCATTTGTCATTGTGTATAACTGAAACTGAGCACAAGCGGAAAATACAAATGTCTACATAATAAAGTTAAAATGTATGGATACAAAATGGTTTATTTTTAAATGAGATAATATATTTACATTTTTGTGTTTAACATGCATGTAACTAGAAAAGTATTTCAAACAACAACAGTCTCTTTTTTGTTACTTGGCATTTATTTCATTAACTACCGTCGGTACATTCTTATTTTTGATTTTTTTTTACAAATATTTTATTTGTGGCAAATTAATTAACCGATTTCATGAAACAAGGCTGTATGAAGGAATGTTAAATACATATACGTATATGATAGTTGTATGTAAGAATAAGCAAAACAATTATTTGATTAAAATAAAACATTCTATGTGTGTGTAATAAACACTTTGCTTTGAAATGTTATCATGACATGTTTAGAATACACGGTTCATTTTAGACATGTCAAACAAATCAACAAACCGATTATGTAAATTAAAGGGATTTTAAATGTTTGAAATAGCTTCATTTACAATTATTTTATGAGCAAATATATATTTTTAATCATTGACACGTGTAGAATAACAACAGTGATATTTCAGGTAAATTAAACAACTAAACCAAAAAATGTAAAGTATCGATCGGCGGGGACGGTCCCAAAAACGATGACGTCGTTACGGAGGGCGGAACTAGACGAGTCTTAAAAAGTCAAGTGAGGCAAATAGCAATCGGCAGAAGTCGATTGAGCTGGCCATTCTGCTTCCGGTTTATTCCTTATGTCGCCGAAAACCACGTGCTCGCCTTCCGCGCTCGAACACAAACTCACCGTGTCCGCTTCAGAGCTGAAGGTGACTCGCGGCCACGAGAACATGACCTTACTCTGCCGCCTCGCAGCAAGCGACGCGACCAACTGAAATCTGCGACCAGACACCCGCCGGACCAGCAGCTGCTAGGCCCGCCCCCTTCTCCTTTTCCCTCCTCCTCTCTCCACGTGACCGCGTCTGGACGTGTGGCGCGCGTGCACGTGGCAGATATCACCTTTGTCTTAACCACAGGGAAGACTCTCACAAAGACATGCACGCAGACTCAAGTGATAAACATTAACAGGGAGTGGTCATCATCACATTGACTTTTATTTGTCAAACAAGTTATTTTTCTTTCCATTGCGACATCATTACAACGTGTGACCCAACGGCTCCGTCCCGCCACCGCCGTCTTGAGCCATGCTCAGAATAAAGTAGGCTGCCAGTGACAAGACGGCGCCGCCCAGCGAGACAAGGACAGCGCACCTCTGCCAGCACCCGATCCAGCCGCCATCCTCTTCGTCGTCCTCGTCCCGCCGACCTCGCTTCTTGGCACGCCGCCCTGCGCGCCGTTTATTGAATGCCTCCAGCTCGTCCTGGACACAAACGTGCTTGTGCAATTAGCTTAGCGGGTCAAAGATGTGACTTTTTTTTCATCCCCACCTGTTGTTTCCGTTGTTCCTCTTCCTCTGCCGCCTTCTGCTCTGCCTCCTTTAGCTAGACACATACAGATTTGCGACTCATTCAAAACTTTCTGTGACTGCGCACTGCACTCTTGTGTATGTGTGTGTGTGTACCTCGCTGACTTTCCTCTGCTGTTCGATACAGTTGTGGTCACACTCGATAACGCTTGAGGATGACAAAGCGCACGGCATCTCCTAAGCAGCAGACACACAATGAAACCTTGACAATGTTAAAATAGTGCAAAGGAACTTATGGAGGCCATTTTGTACCCTCTTGATCCTCCTGCAGGGACATCGCAGTTTGACCTTTTGGTGACATTCGAGCCCGCACGCGCCCGGGTGACACACCTGCTTGCAGCGATGACCGCAACTCAGCTACACATGCATTCAAGACAAAATAGAAAGAGAGCACATTTAAACAGAAAGAGATAAACAATTCATACACACATAAACAGTACACATACGGTGACACCTCGGCTTACGAACGCCTTGGCTAACAAACTTTTCGGCTTACGAACGTTAAATTTAATCTTGGCATACAAACTATTTTTCGGGATACACACAGAGCGCAACAATGAGTGATGTGTCGTTCGTGAATGAGCCCGTTCTCCAAACAAGGAAATGGGAGTGAAGTTTTTTTTTTGTCCTCTATTACCCGCCCCCAGTGTTAAAGCCGCACATGATTGGTCAAGAATGCAGCAGTGAGGGGGCAGCGGGGTTACAGAAAGACAGAGCTGCAAACATTAAATAGGCAGACGACAGAGAGAGTGGTAAGGTAAATAAAAACACTTTATTATATAGTACAGTCTATTTCTTAATTACAATACCATAGCATATTTATTATATATAAAATAAGGTATATTTTGTGTAGAAAATGATGTTTTATGGGGACCTGGGAACGGATTATTCTCATTTTAATAGTTTCCTATGGGAAATTAATGTTTGGGATAGACACTTTTCGCCTTACACACTCTGTCTGGGAACCAATTAAGTTCGTAAGCCAAGGTATCACTGTACTTGCAACACACAGACGTCATGGATGAGTCATCTAATTTATGAACCGCAACCAGACTGGTGGCCATGTTGTCGCCAAACCCCGTCCTCACAAGATGGCAGCTCAGTAGGTGGCATTTACCTCTTTGGGACATTGGTTCTTGCACGAGACCAATGCTATCTTTGTTTCCTCGTCGGCCATCGTCATCTTCCTGTCACACCATTATGACATCATCACATAAAAAACAGATAGCGGGAATGATGAGTGGAAATGGTGCTCGAAACTATTCTCAACTCCCCAATCATTACAATGGCATTTTTGGAACTGTATAAGTGCTTACATGCAATCCACATAAATGGCGCTCATCTTGCAGTGGCAGCGTTGGCGAATCATCTGGTGGCACGGTGGGCAGTCGCCACTGTGACAGGGAAGCGGGCAGGCATGGGGGCAAAGGGGTGGGCGGGACTTGGAGCACCCTTCCTCGCAGTCGTCGCACTAGCGGCACATAATTCACTGTTAATGTTTCAATACTCATTGGAGCGCTAGTTCCGCCACATCCAATATGGCGGCAACGTCACAGTTGGTGTACCTTGCTGCTGTCATCCTGGAGGTGGCACTCCTTGGTGCATGTGTGGTTGCCGCAACGCAGCGGTCGACCGCACGGCCTCTTGCAGGAGAAGCGACCTTGGCGGGAACACGGCACCTTGCACACCTGAAGCATTATCGTAAAGGTGATGGCGACATCACTGAGCTACATCGCCACATCTCCAAAGCGTGCCGAAGACACGGTCTTACCTCATGTTCTCCAAAACAGGAGCTGGTGGAGAGAGAGAGAGAGAGAGAGAGAGAGAGAGAGAGAGAGAGAGAGAGAGAGAGAGAGAGAGAGAGAGAGAGAGAGAGAGAGAGAGAGAGAGAGAGAGAGAGAGAGAGAGAGAGAGAGAGAGAGAGAGTGAAATAGTCAAAACCTGGATATGCGAGTCAAAAATTGAGCTTATGTTTGGGTTGGGTCTTCATACGGATGTCATACACTGGTATCGGCACTTGACATGGGGGACAGGGCAGGGCCTTGGTCACAAAGGCGGGTCCTGATGGCTGCTCCCATGGCCCGGACAGTTGCAACTGAGGCACAGCATCACCAAAAAAAAAAAAAAACAGTCTGGATGAGGAGTGCGCCATAAGTAGACAGATCATTCCGTGACCGTTACCTGCCGGGACTTGAGCAGAACGTGGTCGTGGCAAGGCTCCGGACATGTGTGAGGGCAGCCCACCAGAGGCAGCACGCAGGGCTGTGTGCACGGGGGGCAGGGCCCGGCGTGGCAGCGGTGGCGCTCTCGGGCTGCGTGGTGGCAGGATGATGGAGCCCTGCCATGGGCGTTCAAACAAATTAAAATTGGTTTTGGATCATGCAAGGGTGACAAAAGCCGAGTCGACGCATCTCTGACAGACTTTGGACTTGTTAACTCATTTGCTGTCATTCCCAAATTTAGTCAGGAATTGAAAAGTGTGACGTGGAACGCCATTCCCGAATTTGTTGGGGTTTTGGTCTTTCTTGCGGGGGGCTGATAAAGCTCTAGTCAGACCTCTTGCAATGTTTCTTTTCCCTTCCACGAGGGGGCAGCATTTGCCTTTTGTCCAAGTTAGCGCTTTGTTACAGCTTCAGCTGTTCTTAAAGCGCTATATAAATTGTAAATGTATTGTGTTTTGTACAGACGCCCCCTTATCAAGCTCAGATAACTCCAGAACCATATAACTTGGCAATTAACTTTTTTTGGATGAATGAAGAGTCTCAGGTTTCTTACACCGCATTAACTGTTTATGTAGTCCTAAAAGTCCACATACTGTGGGTCCTGCAATTTGAGTGAAAATGACAAAAACCCTGGCACTGCAGTGCACACATTTTTGCACATGTGAATGAGTTAACTTGCCACCAAACCTCCACCCAAAAACAAGAGGAACAAAATGGCTAACGTACCTGCAGAACTCCTTACAACGAGGAGGCTTGGTGCTCCGCTCGCGTCCACAAGGCACCGTCAAGGAGGCAGCGCCACACCAGCAACGAACGTCCACCGTCTCTGGACAAGGATAACAACTTCCTGGCGGTGCAAGAACACTCATCAGACAACACGCAAACGCGCGCAGTAAGTCAAAATGCGTTACCTTGGTGACAGACGGACGGACATTTGTGGTTGCGACATCCCAGCGTCCGAGCGCAGATCTGGTCGCACGGAGGGCAGTTGCCAGGGCAACACTGACACAAAAGTCAGGATGAAAAAAAAAAGAGGGGGGGGGGGGGGGATAGCGGGAGAAGTGTGCGTGTGGGGGGGGTGAGGGGGTACTGATAGGTGACTCACCTTCCTCCGACATGGATGTTTTTGACAGCTTCTGCTTTTTGAACATTTGGACTCGCATAAATATTCCTTATGACACGCCATCAGTTTCCTGTATTTCCCACACCGGCACTCCTTCTCCACTTCCTTACACGCATCACACGCACAAACAGGTCAACAACAACAACACACACACACACACACACACACACACACACACACACACACACACACACACACACACACGCACACACACACACACACACACACACACACACACACACACACACACACACACACACACACACACACACACGGGGGAAATGTGTCACACACACACACACACACACACACACACACACACACACACACACACACACACACACACACACACACACACACACGGGGGAAATGTGTTTACCTGTCTGCAGGTGTCACAATTCCCACGGTGACATCTGAGAGAGCAGGTGTGTTTCCCGCACGACAGGGGGCGCTCACACGTGTCGCCACATAGAGACACTTCTTCCGTGCACGGCAAACTGGACTCTGAAGGAAACGTTGACATTTAGTGGAACATTTTCACCAGTTTGGAATTCTAGTGAAGGCTCAAAGTGTGTGTGTGTGTGTGTGTGTGTGTGTGTGTGTGTGTGTGTGTGTGTGTGTGTGTGTGTGTGTGTGTGTGTGTGTGTGTGTGTGTGTGTCTCACTGGTTTTGCCGCATGGACACGATCGACTGAGCGAGCGGGGACAGGGCGGGCAACGTCCGTCATGGCACACAAGCTCGCAGGTGTGATTCCCGCAAGAGAGGATGGCGCCGCACATCTGATGAACAGGACAGAGGCACAGTCAGCCATTTTGTGTCACTGCTTTTTATGTCAGCAACTTTGTGCCAGCCATTTTGTGTCAGCCACTTTGTCGCCTGACTGCTACGTACATGATCGCACTTCCACTTCGGGCCGGCGCAAGGTCTTTCCGATTGTCGTCGACCGCACATGCATTTCTGAACGCTGACTTTGGGACAGGGGGAACACTCTGGAACACACACACACACACACACACAAACAAACCACCAGTGCTGATTGTACAGGAAATAGAAAAAAAACATTGGTTACTGTTTGTATTTACCGGAATGGCACGGCTGGGAACACTTGTGTTGGCGGCATGGCAACAACTTCCCACACGGCTGCTGGCATGACCAGGCCTTGGTGGGAAAGAAAAGACAAATTAACTCATTCACTGCCAGACAATGTGGGAAAAAAAGTCCACTCCAGTGCCAGGGTTTTTATCATTGTCACTTTAATGACAACCGACGTCTCCGGACAAGTGAGTGTATTTTACAAAGATTCCATCGCATATAGCTATATTTTACGTTTTAAGACTCGTGCTGAACATTCAGGAAGTCTTGTTTTTGAGTTGGTGACGAGTCCTCACGTTATGTCATGTCACGTTTCTTTCATAACTTTGCTGCTGTGAAATGTAAATTTCTCCATTGCGAGACTAATAAAGGCAAATCCAATCCAATCCAATCCAATCCAATGAAAGGACCCCCCCCCCGACCGACAGAAAGACACATTGTAGCAGTCCATCATCACGTCAATGTATTTTGCTCTACTGTTTATCTGAAAACCTTGATGTTACATCCAAAAGCCGCCAGCAGAGGGAGTCCAAGCTCCATGAAGGGAATCTATCAGCCTGTGGAAACGGGCTGATTCATTCCTCACGGGAATTTTTTTTTGCTCACAGCAAAATACATTGACGTGATGACGGACTGCTACAATGTGTCTTTCTGTCGGTCGGGGGGGGGGGGGGGGGTCCTTTCATTGGATTGGATTGGATTGGATTTGCCTTTATTAGTCTCGCAATGGAGAAATTTACATTTCACAGCAGCAAAGTTATGAAAGGGGCGTCCTTTAGTGACGTTACGTACGGACTCGTCACCAACTCAAAAACAAGACTTCCTGAATATTGAGCGCGAGTCTTAAAACATAAAATATAGCTATATGCGGTGGAATCTTTGTAAAATACGCTCAGTAGAAGTCATTTGAAGCCATTTTACAAATTATGGACACAACATGTCCGGAGACGTCGGTTGTCCTTTAAATTCCAGGAGCCACAGAATATTGTTTTAGGGACTACATTAACATTCAATACAGAATTAGAAATCTTAGACTCTCTTCTTTCGTCAGAAAAAAGTTAGTCTAAATTGTCTGGAGTTATACGAGCTTGAAATGGGCACGGCTGTCCAAAATACAATGCAATAGGTACATATTGATTTATAGAGTGCTTTAACAACAGCTGAAGTT
Organism: Hippocampus bargibanti; assembly: GCF_051943395.1. NCBI lineage: Eukaryota > Metazoa > Chordata > Actinopteri > Syngnathiformes > Syngnathidae > Hippocampus > Hippocampus bargibanti. Next base: position 21,654,672 of record NC_142735.1, read on the forward strand.
GGAACAAAGCGCTAACATGGAAAAAAGGGAAATGTTGCCCCCCTGTGGAAGGTTAAAAAAACATTGCCAGAGCCATGGCCAGCGATTTATCAGCACCTGAGCATGAAAAACCAAAACCCGAACACATTCGGGAATGGCGCTCTACGTCATATTTTCAATTCCATAATTAATTTGTGAATGGCGGTGAATGAGTTAATAAATTAAAATAATTATAAGCTTTGGTGGTGCTGCCCAAAGTGTTTTTGGAAATTGCGCCTATGAGTACCTTGTTGCTACAACGCCGGGGCAGGGGTGAAGCTTTGCCACACAAGCAGGAAACAGACACCATCTTGGGACATGGCGGGCAGGGACCTGCAGGCACAAAGAGAAACAAAGTTATTCTGAAGACACGCAGAAAGCATGTGTTAGCGCTTACCAGGATGACACAGCAGCAGACACGCATGTCCACAGGAAGGCTTCAGCTCCTTGTGACACACGCCGCCACACGAGTGAGGCGCTAACCAGGGATCAGCCGGAGGATCCTGAAGCTTCCCACAGTAACACAGGTACCTGAACGCAACACGGGCTCACAATCACACCCATGATCACATCGCTGGTTCTGGTGGCTGCTTACCTGTTGGGCGTGGCAGCGTGGGAGTACTCGGTCCGACATTTGGGACTGCGGAGTTGAAAATGATCACGGGTAGGAACAAAGGACATTTATATGTTTTTTTTTTTTTTTTTTTTTGATGTTTCGACTCACCAGGGCCATGGATGCTGCTTTCGGCCAAAGTCTTCGTCTGTGGCAGAGCAGAGGAGGAACACAGAGTCCCTGGCCCACTTTTGGATACAAGGAAGATGGAAGAGGGAGAAGCAGCCAGAGCAGCTCCACACCTGGAGGGCGGCACGTGGACATTAGCCAGGAGACAGTGTCGCCGGACCATTTCGCATTCCTTACCGGCTGAGTCCTCTTGACCGAGGCGATGCAGATGAGGCAGGTCAGCGCTCCGGACTGGAAGAGATCGCTGACGTACTGGCCTGTCTTCTGCAGGCCTGTAATGTCGCCGCCTGGTGAAGACACGAATTGGAAAAAGACACATTAGGGCAAGGTCAGTGTTCAGGAAAGTTCAATCAAGATTTTCAAAATTATATCAAAGTATGAATGTGTCACAAATGGGATTGAGACTAGGAGTCTGACCAAAACCTGGGTGACGTGTCTCACCTGTGTGACTGGCATACGTGATGAAGGTGGACTGCAGGACGCATGCGTCCTTGTGCTCTTTGTTGTCATCATCATCCTCCTCAGAGGAGGATGAGGAGCAGTTGGTGTGACGTTCCATCAGTCGCTGCGCGGCTGCTTGGTTGGATTTTCGGATCTCATCGAATTTGGCTGGACCAGAAGCGCCTGTCCACCAAAACAGAAGAAGCTGGTCAGGGTATCATTGAATGAAATATGTGAGAACCGACTCATTTTCACAATTTTATCGAGAGGATGTTTTCCTGCGTTCCACATGGCTTGTTAAAAATACATTGTCCGTGTTGACTGTTGTATATGATGTACAATGGAATCTCCCTTGTCGCCCCATTTTTTAATTTATGATTTTAATGCTACATTTCCGTGTTTATCACACATACTGCAAGATAACTCCTTAACGGCGAGCTGGAATATGTTTTGCTTTATCCTGGTCAATTCTTTTTTGAGGGGATGTGCAGATGAAGTTTACATTCAATTTGTATGTCGCCAAATATCTTGCCAAAATCTGTCACATTTAAAATATGATGTTAATACTTAAAGGACAACTGATGTAATTTTTTTGTTTCTTAACTGACATCAGAAAAACGTTTTATAGCATCTAAAATACCTAAAACACTCAGTATGATATTTTTATTCAAATGCAAAACACCAATAAAAATGACTTACAGTGTCCAAAATCTGCAAAAAATTGAGCTGCGAATTGGGCATTTTCAGAAAGTCCCGCCCCGAGAATCAAAACAATGGCTTCAGATTCAGATAATATGCTTTCTTGTTATCCAGTTATGAATATGATTCAAATAGTTCTGAAGAGGAAAGCATACATGTTTGCAATCGATTAAAGAATTTATTCCATGCCATTATGAGGCAACAATGAGGGAAAATGTCTCACCGAAAAAGAGGCACAAAATGGCGACCTCCTGTGGCCACCTGCGTTTCCACAGGCTGCTAAATTCCTTATATGGCGCTTGGACGCCCTCTTCTGGCGGCTTTTGGGTGCAACACGAGGTCCCCAGACAACACAAGTACAGCAAAATACATTGACGTGATGGAAGGACCGCTACAAAGCGTCTTTTTTACAGTCAGGGGCGTTCCTTTAGTGACGTCACGTACGGACTAGTCACCAACTCAAAAACAAGACTTCCTGAATATTCAGCGCGAGTCTTAAAACGTGAACTATAGCTATATGCGCTGGAATCTTATTAAAATACGCTCATTAGAAGTCATTTGAAGCCATTTTACAAATTATGGACACAACTTGTCCGGAGATGTCGGTTGTCCTTTAATGTATTAACAAAATTCAAACCCCGCTTTGTTCCTTTATTTCAGCTCTTTCCAGTGATGTGTTTTTCCTGGAAAAATGTTTTCATTTTGTTGTCACGTTTTTGAGTGGTCCTCACCGTGCCCAACCTCAGGTGGGACTACAGTCTTGGCGCTGCCTCCTCTTCCCGTGCCACTACCGGGTCTCTCCCGTACCCTCTCTGGTGGAGCTTCGGACTTTCTTCCACGCCCCCGACCCTGAGGTCTCCAGGCTGGCTCCATGTTAGCCACTGGGGGCAAAGTCCCCCTTTGAAGCCGGTCTACTCTTTGTTCACTTATTTATTGAAGCATCACGAGGACGGGATGTTGCACAGGTACAGCAAAAGCAGAAACAATAATGATAGCTGTTTCAAAACCTGTCATATGACGACAGATGAGGTTTAAAAAAATTAGCATAAAGCTAACAAGCCGGCTCGCTAGCTTGTACGAAAACGTGCCATTGAAGCGCCCAAAATGCAACGCGAAAAGTCGTTACGGATCATAAAAGCTCAAATTTGTGTCTATTACCATAGAATCGAGCGATTTACACAAAACCACAAAGATAAAAGGCAGCGTGGACTTACCTTGATCCTTCTCTCACAGTTGCGATAGTTTTGATTCAACGCGCAGCTGCCACGCGCACTTTGCGTTGCATGCTGGGACTTTTCATCCAAATACAAAGGATGAGGGACTACATATCCCATCATTTGTTGAAAAACAGCTGCGAGGCGACGTGGCAATGGATTTTTCAATAATGTTGTTTATTATCATTCCACAATATTTCATTAGCGCGTTTCTACCACAAATCAAACTTTTGTGGCGGGCACTAGGACCAGTTTTCTCACCCAGCAGGTGTACAGCACGTGGCGTGTTTATGATAAGAATATTTTACTGCATTTTCGCATGTTTGAGTCAGATCCACTTGTTAAATTGGCAGTTGGAATAAACGCGTGTCTTCAACAAGTCGTGTGTGCTCCTTCTTCAACTGATACACTTTGGCTATTTAGCTTTGGTGATTAAACGCATGGGTTCTCAAACTCATGAGTCATGATTTTTTGGGGGACTGGTGCAAAATCACAGTCAGTTTTGTCGACTCATAGCCCTTCAATTGATAGGTTTGATGTTTCGGCAGGAATGAGGTTTCTCCTCTGTAAATAGTCGCTTAAGCAGTCATTAAATGTAGCAACCAAAATTAGCAATGGCGATACTTGTACTGTTCTTTGTTTGCAGCCACATCAGTAAAAGCGAAGGGTGTCAAACTTGTTTTTTTTTTTTTTGCCGCAGGCCAAATCGTAGTTACGGTTTCCTCTCGAGCGCCGTTAAGAATTTGGGGAATTCACATTTCCTCCCCTTCACATCTTAAATACAGAGCGCACAATAAATTGATGAATGACTAGTTTTCAAATTACAAGTCAAGAATAATGACTGTTATTGTGGTTTACATATGACAAATGGAAATTTTGCTTTGGACTTTAGCAAACATCTCCGAACTTTACATGCTTGATTTGCTTTTGCGGGCCAAACAAAATAATATGATGGGCCAGATTTGGCCCCCGGAACTTGACTTTGACACCTGTAGTATAAGGGATGTGCTACATTTTATTCAGTTCCATGTAAATAAAGTATGTTCTATGAAGCAGATGACAAATACATATGTTGGAAACGAGAACAAATTATTCCCCTGGCATTTTGAAGATACATGGCCGTTACGTTCGGATAATGAGGGCGGCCTTTTGAAAAATTATATCCATTCACTCCAAACATTGGAGAACATTACAGGTCTTCTAAAAGTAATTGATCTTTCAAAGTTGATGATTGTTTTAATTCCGGCACCTATGATTAATGTGCATTAGGATTAAAAGGAGGTCAAAAGAGGCAACTTCTCTATGCAAGGGGTCTGCGGAAGCCAATATTTTTATCAGGCGTGATTTTGCAGTCTAGCAATTAACATGTCTGTGTCTTTGGTTCAGAATATGAACATACTTCCATCGTCTTGCTAATATTGGTATCACACATCCCACAATGCACTGTGCCAAATGTAAACAACGGCATCTTGGCAGAATAGAAAATGATGAGAACCAAAGACGAATCACAAATTACACTGTAAACAAATGCCTGTGGGGAATCGTTCAAATGTCATCCGCAAGTCTATGTTTGTCATTCGTTAGCTGGCGGAGGTGGTCCATCGCCTGCCTGGGATGGGAGCTTCTTCTCCAGTCTGCTGACTCGATGTTTGAGCTTGCTGTGCGTGGCCTCGTGCTCAGCAAGCAGTCGGGCGTAGCGTGTCTGAAGACCATCCAGCATGCTTGCCATCCGCTCCAATTTCTCTTCCATCTCCTTGGGGTCGGGACCCTGCGCTGCCACCTACGGGACATGAGAAAACATAACAAGTGAGTGGCAGATGTTTCCCGGACATGAGGTGGTGGTGCTGGATCTACCTCCAGGTCCAGGAGGCCATCCTTCATCAGAATCTGCCTGCCCTTTTCCTCCAACAAGGCCTTGGCGTCAGGGTACTCGGTTAGCGCCTCCATCAGGTCATCCTTGGAAAGGCAGAAGAGGTCGGAGTAACCGATGCTGCGGATGTTTGCTGTTCGCCTGTTTCCAGCTTTGCTGCCTGTTAGCAAGGAAGATGGTCAAAAGTGTGAAGACAGAGGTGCCAAAAACATCATCGCACTCTGGACTTAACTCATTCGCTGCCATTCACGAATGTATTTGGGAATTGAAAATGACTTAGAGCGCCATTCCCGAATTACTTCGGGTTTTGTTTTTCCTTGCTTGGGTGCCGAAAAAGCGCCTGCCAGACCTTTGGCAATGTTTTTTCCCTTCAACAAGGGGGGACCATTTCCATTTTTTTCCATGTTAGTGCTTTGTTCCAGCTTCAGCTGTTGTTAAAGTGCTATATAAACCAATATGTACCTATTGCATTGTATTTTGGACAGCTGCCCTCATTTCAAGCTCATGTAACTCCAGACCCAAATAAATTAGGAATTAACTTTTTTTCTGATAAAAGAAGAGAATCCATGGTTTCTTACACTGTATTGAATGTTTATATAGTCCTAAAACTCAATACTCTGTGGTCCAGAAATTTGAGTGACAATGACAAAAACCCTGGCACTGCAGTGTACACATTTGCAGATGGCTGGCAGTGAATGAGTTAAGTAGACCAGTCTACATGCGTCCCTCAGTTACTATTTAAAACAAATGTAAAGCACACTTTAATGCCCACAAAAGCACCCGAAAATTATCATTATTATTATTATTATTATTATTATTATTATTAGTAGTAGTATTATTATTTTGCTGTTATTATTATTATTATTATTATTCCATTTATTTATTTGTTTGTTTGTTTGTTTCTTTAATTCCTGTAATATGTAGCCGGTTGCACTTGGTCTCCTTGACCACTGCGACACGCTTAGAGAATGAATTTCTCATGCTCACCTTTGATGGCCAAGATGCTGATCTCACCAAAGTAGCTGCCGTCGCTAAGAACCACGAACTGCTTGATGCCATCGTCAGCCACCACGGCAAGTTTCCCCTCCTTGATGATATACATCTCGCGCCCGATGTCACCCTTTTTGCAGATGTAATCTCCGGGACTGTAGACCTGAGGCTGTAACTTCAGCACCAGCTCCACGAGGAGACCTGCCTCGCAGTCGGCAAAGATACGCACCTGCACGACATTGAAGATACAATACCCGTTATTGAATATTGACGACTGACGCAATGACTGGTAGCATCTCAGTCTCTAACACACAAATTTTCTTCAAAAAATTTCAAAATTTTAAAACTTTTTTAAAGAGCGAGGGTCATCCTGCCGTAGCTTCTGACCTTCTTGAGTGTGTCCAGGTGCACGTTGATGGCAATCTCGGCTCTAAGCTTGTCCGGGAGATATTTGAGGACTTCCCGTTCGTCCACCGCCTTCTTATTTGTCCACAAGAAGTCGAACCACTTTATGACACGCTTCTCCAGGTCCTTGGTTACCTGGAGGCCACCAATGTTGTCAGATCTTTGGATAAATACTTGTGCGTATGTATGTATGTGCGTATGGATGTATGTGCGTACGTATATATGTGCGTACGTATGTATGTACGTGTGTGTGTGTGTGTGTGTGTGTGTGTGTGTGTGTGTGTGTGTGTGTGTGTGTGTGTGTGTGTGTGTGTGTGTGTATTTGTGTGTGTGCGTGCGTGCATGCATGTATGTATATATATATATATGTATGTATGTATGTATGTATGTATGTATGTATGTATGTATGTATGTATGTATGTATGTATGTATGCATGTATGTATATATTGAGTGATGAGTGAGTGAGTGAGTGAGTGAGTGAGTGAGTGAGTGAGTGAGTGAGTGAGTTAGTTAGTTAGTTAGTTAGTTAGTTAGTTAGTTAGTTGCTACTGTGATATGCAACATTGCTGCTCACACTGACCTTGCGGAAGCTCATGTACTGCTTGATCGCATCGATCCGAGCCTGAAAGTTGGCACGGGCAGCATTCATGTTGGTAATCATGGAGCCCACATTCCCGACGATGGTGGCAAAGATCAACACGCCCACCTGCAGCGAACAGAGAGTGAGTGCCGAAGCCTTTGAAAACCGGCTGTGATAAAACGCACCAGGAAATCAGCGACCACAAAGAAGTACTCTGAGTTCTCCACAGGGGGCGGAGTCTCTCCAATGGTGGTCAGCGTCAGCGTGGACCAGTACATACTGTAGGCGTACTTTCTCACTAGGCGTCCGAACTCCGGGTTAGCTGGGTCAGGATACACAAACCTGTCCGAGCCAAAACCTGAAGAAGGTGGAGGAAGAATTAATTGGCCAAAAAAAGGAAGATGAAGTTTGATGCCGGGTTAGCAATATGGATACACCGACATTTTCAATAAGGAATACATGAAAGGCTCACCAATGGCCTTGGAGAAAGAGTAGTAGAGGCAGGCGTTCCAGTGGATGATGATAACAATGTACATGACCAAGTTAGAAATCCGGAGCACGTTGGGGTAGTTGGTTCTGGTCTCTGTTCTTTGGAAGAACTCCAACATCCTGAAAAGAGACATGTCATGCTAGCCCCCCGGTCCCCGATGCTAATATCACAGTCGGTTTTTACCTGTTGAATCTCAGCAGCTTGTTGAGGCGGATCTCGGGGTAATTAAAACCCAGTGTGCCGTACAAAACATCGGTGGGGATGATGGAGAGGACATCAAGTTGGAACTGGAAACTCTTTCTGTAACGCTGCCGTAGCTTCTGCTCGTCTTTCACCAGAAGACCCTGCTCCAGATAACCTACACGAAAACCACGATAAGCATAATAATCGGGACAAAGTCCAAGACGACGACTGTGGGCACAAACCTGTCCGGGTTCTGAAGACCATGTCGGCCACATAAAGTAAGTCACAGAGAAAGTCCAAGAAGAACCAGTAACGCAGGTAGTCCATTTGAAGCTCCTCAAAGCACGCCCTGATGTGGAACCAGGACAAGAGCCCCAGAAATTGGAGGCGGAGCTCTGGGAAGACCGGGATTGCAAATATTACCTAGCGATGATGAAGGTCCAGTTGTACATGACGGGAAGCGTGATGATGAGAAGCCAGTGGTAATACGTGTTCCCTGCCGGGTCCACAACTTCAATCTCCCGTGGACTAAAGACAATCCACACACAATCCTATTCATTTCGCTTTAGAGGTAAGCCAGGGGACTTTAAAGAATGGTGTCACAAAATATATTTTTCAATCATAACGTACAAGATAGAGTTAGTGATAGAGAATAGTAGAAGTTATCAGATTGAAAACTTTCATGCTGTTGTGTGCTTAGTTGGCCGAACACAAGGCCCACAATGGAAGCACAGAAAATCTGGGGTCAATCAGAGGTGAACAGATACAGCCTGTGAAACTGTCATCCTCGGGTAGGAGATCTGACCTTGGGCGGAATTTAGGACTTGGTAAACTCCTCATTTACAAACCTATCAGTTCATGGAAAGACAACCCATTAAAATGTCTCTGTTCTGTTGGTTTATGGGTGTTGGTGCATGGGATGTCCAGGGGCGTGTGATTCAAATCAGGAAGACTATGTTTTATTGATGTATCACTGAAATTTGCAGATACAGTACTTTCAAAAAATAGCTTGGCAGAGGGTTGCAGAGGCAAATCCCAGTGATTTATAAACACAAATTTTGAGGCCAACCGGTTGTCTATGACGTTTTAGGCTCTAAATTTTCCATGTTTGTGATTGTGAGCGCGAATGGTTGTTTGTCTATGTGTGCCCTGAGATTGTCTGCCAACCGATTCAGGGTGTCCCAATCTACTTCCTGAAGACAGCTGGGATAGGCTCCAGCAACTATGGGGATAAAGCGGATCACAAAATGGATGAACGAGATATTCCTTCATCCTAAAATCAGAAACTTTATTCTGACTCCAGTTAAGTATTGTGACTTGAATCCACCATCTGTGTCATCTGCATGAACATGAACCTACACTGCCTCCTTTTTCTCCTCCTCCTTCGCTTTCTTCTTTTCCTCCTCTTCTTCCTTAGCTTTCATCCTTTCCTCTTTGCTGTGGAGAAAGCAAACAGATAAAAACAGCAGCATCCATCCAATCGTTGGTACCTTCAAACCAATATGGGGAATGAAAAAACAAAAAGGACAGGAACTTTTTGGTGGGGAACTACGTAACACCACCCTAGATCCCGTTCCCACATTCTGAACTGAAAGACATACTACACAACCAGTGTTTGAAATAACGTCTGCCCGTAGGCGCACAACTTTTACGTCGGGCGTGCAACTTTCAAAACGTTTCGACCCGGGGGGCTGACAACTTCTTCAAGAAAAAAAAAAAAAAATCACATCAAACGTTTGTTTTATTCAATAAAGCAAAAGCTACAAGCAAACCACTACAAGCCACGTGGACTCCTCTTTTTAAGCTTTCAAAACTTTCAAGTACACTTTTCAGTCACGGTACAGTCCGAAGCACGAAATAGGCTTCTGATTGGCTGCCGTGCCGAGTATGCAAATTGCCAAACGAACATTCGTTTGGCAATAATAAGACGACTAATTGCAAAAAAAAAACACTGTTGTGAAGTATAAAGGATTTTTTTTTAAATTAAGGAAGTACCTACCACAAACGCTCCATTACTTAATTTATGGTAAATATCCCTTGCTGAAGATTTTGCTCCGGTTGTCGTTTGTCGACATGGACACATGATACGGAAGCGGAAGTGATAATGACAAAACATTATAAATAAAGTGTCGAAGACGATTTTTAGAAAAACACATGTTAAACACTTTTACAGAACAGCAAGTCCAAATAAATGATATTTTTGTTGTCATGGCAACCGATGACAAGATACCCGCCAGTTACAGGTTTGCCAAACGAACTGTGAAGTGTACTTGAGAGTTTTGAAAGCCGCTTTGAAAGAGGAGTCCATGTTGCTTTGGGTAGACAATGCAACACAAACATTGCATTTGTGCACCATGACGACAAACGACAACTGGAGCAAAATCTTCAGCAAGGGATATTTACCATAAATTAAGTAAAGGAGCATTAGTGGTAGGTACTTCCTTAATTTAAAAAAATCCTTTATACTTCGCAACAATGTTTTTTTTTTTTGCGATTAGTTGTCTTATTGTGTTTCAAGTTGTGAAAAATGGGGCAGGCAACTTTATGGCCGGGCAGGCAACTTTTCAGAGTTGTCTGCCCGGGTGTCCGCGAACTTTTTGTCATGGATTTCAGACCTGATATAACCTGTAATTTTTTGGCCTGTCACTTACATCACGCTTTTGTACTTTGAACCCCACAATTGCTGGGTTGGGGATGACCATTTTCCTAGTCAGCTATGCTGCCTCCGGTTTGTCAGCTTACTTTCTTCCAAGCAGTGTTTACATTGTGAGAAAAAAAACATTTTTCCTCCTTCTCTGAATTGTGCTTTTGCACCATGGGAAATAATTGTTATTCCTATTTCAATTGTAACTGACTGTCATAAGGTGGAGAAAGAAGAAGCAAAGGAGTCAAAGAGCTTACACTTTCTTGTCTTTCTTGTTTTTTTTCTTCTTTTTCTTCTTCTCATCCCTAAAAGATAAACGGAAATGTATTATTATTATTATTATTATTATTATTATTATTATTATTATTATTATTATTAGCATTATTATTATTATTATTGTTGATTATTGATTAATATTAGTAATAATAATAATAATAATAATAATAATAATAATAATAATAATAATAATAATAATACATTTCATTCATAGGCGCCTTTCAAAACTCTCAAGGACACTTTACAATCATTTTTATGTGTGTGTGTGTGTGTGTGTGTTACTTGTCTTTGTTGTTGCTATTGTTGATATTTAAGAGATCTCCTGCACATCTGAAACACACAGGCAGAAGTAGACTTGGGAAAAATACTCACTCCTTGTACTGAGGTAGAAGTCCTGATGAAATAAATAAATAAATAAATAAATAAATAAATAAATAGATTTGATGAGCATTTATTTGTCTCACAGTGGATATATTTACATTTCACAGCAGTAAAAACAAAATACAGGAGCTGCTCTAAAGGCAGCCACTCTTGCAGCGCAATCTTGAAGTCAAATAAATAAATAAATCTTATGTTCTCATTCAATTCCATTACTACAATAAAATCCAGTAAAGACCAGAGACTCAGGTACATCAGCAACAACAACAAAAAAACTATGTCAAGACTGAAGCAATTAATTAACAGATATCAGTTTTAAAATCTAGGAAGTAAAAGTAAAAAAATGCACAAAAAAGAAACTCAAGCACAAATGAAACAGAAAAAAATGTACTCAGGAAAATTATTACATTTATTTCTACTTGGTCACCTCCAAGCACTGCACTTGTGACCCACCTGTGTTCATCCATGTTGTCCACAAGTGGGGCAACCACAAGAACTGATGAAACCCGGGCCATGGGGTGCACTCCTTTTTTCCTGGTGCACACACACACACACGCACACACAATGCATTACGAGGTCTCTTTGCATTGTAGTCATTGCATCACTCACCTGCCAGGTGATAGATAATCTGTTGACCCCCACGTTACGCCGTCCACATCCAATACATTGCCATGGAAACACAACTTCACTCCCAACAGATCCCCAAACAACCTAGAAATCCATCAGAAGAAAGAAAAACCTCCCCCGCCCCCGATCCAGTCGAAGCGTTCAGTGGTAGATAAAGAGATTAGCGGACGGATGATTGTCAGCTCAACCTGGCGTCAACAAACAATAGAAAAATGACAACTTTGGTCTTGAAATGTATAAACTTTGCGTTTGAAATGATGACCACTAGGAGACAAGAAGTTGGAAGAAGAAAGGACGAGAAGAATAAGTGGACAAGAGACAAGAGAATAAGCCACGCTCATTTCGATGAGTCAGCACACACACACACACACACACACACACACACACACACACACACACACACACACACACACACACACACACACACACACACACACACACACACACACACACACACACACACACACACACACACACACACACACACACACACACACGCGCGCACACACACACAAGAACACACACGGGCAGCTTTGACAGGCTTAAGTTTGTCAAGTGAAGAAAGGACGTACAGTTTCTAGCGACCAGCAGGTAGCGCTGTAAACAAGAGTCGTTCATCTCACTTTCGATTTCAGAAAAAGAGTATTGGGGTTTCGTTTGGAAGCCGCGTCCAGGTAATTACGGTTGTTACCTTTCCCCTCGGAGGAGGGGGTGGTGGTGGTGGTGGTGGTGGTGGTGGTGGTGGTGTGGGGGGGGGGGGTCAAAATCATCGCCCCCGGACACACGGCTATTGTGTACTGAGCAGAGTTACCGTTAAACTGTGATTCAGGAGCAGCCTGGTCTGGTGGGCTCCATTTAACATACGTGATCGAATTTCGTGTAACGCTATTCGTTAAAATTTTGTTTATTCGTATATATGTACATAACAAAAAAATATTCTAAGTCAATATAGTGTACAATCATCTTGAGATGAAAAATATTTTGAGGATTTTAATATTTTTTTGAGCATGGTAATTTTTGTGATACATCCAAGTTTTGTCGAAAATGTCGAAAAGGAAGCGCGAGCGAGTTCGTGTTGACTAAAAAAAAAGTACGGAAAAGGTTTGCGTTGGCCGGGAATCGAACCCGGGTCAACTGCTTGGAAGGCAGCTATGCTCACCACTATACCACCAACGCCTGTGAGGATCTGCGGTAAAAGTTGTATAACAAAGTGTCATACGTGAAATTTTCATCATTACCATACATAATATTTATTACCAATATATGTAGTTTCCCCTCCCTTTTTATTTGTCAGCTGCTCAATGTGAAGGAGTCGTTTATGGCTTATAATGTTGCACCTTCAACTGTAATCCACTCGAGGGCGGTGTAACATGCGCCTATTTCAAATTCATTTTTGTTTTGGGAAGGGGGTCAAAGGTCAGCGGACCACCCAACGCGCCGGACCAACGCCGAACTGCGACCTCTGATAAATGAAGATGGTGACTAACGACTGCACAGGCCTCTTACTGGCCCGCGCGCGCGTGCGTGCGTGTACGCGCTGGGATGTGCGCGTGCGTATCATCCTGGCGAGCCGCCAATCATCTTCACACTTTACCGCCTCCTCTTCCTCCCCGGGCGCCAATCAGACGCCACGCAGCGCGCGGCCACGGGTGGCGCCAGACGCAGCGGAGGGCACGAGCCGACACGCGCTACCCCTCCCCCTTCCTGTCAGCGAGCATCAGCCTGCCAACAAGCCCCCCCAACCCCGCTTCACATCAGCTCTTCACCCCCCCCTCCCCTCCGCCGCGCCGTGAGGACGACGCACGTATTCGTTCATAACCTCCGCCATTATTCATCGCCCCCACCCCCCCTGCAGGGTCTCTCGCTGTCTCCACGCCACCTGCTAATTGAACTCCTTCCTCCTGCCTCGCGCGAGCTCGCTTGTGCCAAGCCCAGGTGATTATACGCCCCCCCACCCCCATTATCCATCACCCCCACCACCCCCCCCCCCTTCCCCGCCACTGACAGACCGACAAATCCCTCCCGGTGCTCCTCTCCCACCCTCCCTCCTCCTCCACTCTCCATCTCCTTCCCCGCCAGCCATGATCCGTGGCGGGCTAATTCCCAGACGGTCCTCCTCTTCCTCTTGTCGTCCTCGCGGGCCTGGTGAGTAGCCTCATCTCCTCCTCTTCTCCTTCTATGCGTGCGTGCGTGCGCGCGTTGGACCACCGCATGCCGCCTTCACGCTTTTTAGCCTTTTACGAGCCGCCTTCAAGATCCCCCCTCCCCCCTTGTCTTCCTCCCGCTGCGCCTGTGGGATAAAGGGGGAGGCGGTGTGAAGAAGGAGGAGGCGGCTGGGGGGGGGGGGAGCGTTAATGTGCCGCCCAGGAGAGTGGTTTCCTCTCACGGTCGGCGGCCGCCGTGACCTTCTGTCACGCTGACCGGATAATTAGTCCCACCTCCAGGGTGCGCTGCTGTCACACGACCGCTTCACCGCTATAGGTCAGAGGTCACAGGAAGTCAGCCTGTTTGTTTTGTAACCCCTTTGCAGGAAAGTAAACAAAAGGTGTGGGCGGCGGCCATGTCGGGCATGACGAGTGGCGTGTGCGTGGAGAGCGACCTGTCGTCCGTGCTGCAGCGAAGCTCCGCCTCTTCGCACCATCACCCCAATCACCACGGTTACGGGGGTCAAGGCCAGGTGAGTCCAAGACCATTTGAGTCATAAAATTTTGACGTTGCGTGAAACTGACAAGGGGGAAAAAAATCAAGTTTGTGTGAGGGGGCAATTTGTCGTGGGCGGGTCAACTTGTCAATAAATCTTGATCGGAAAGTTTCCGACAAATCCAAATTAAGCCAATCAAGCCTTAAAAAAATCAATTGACTCAAGTCACGTGATTTAAGCCCTTGCATAGCTTTTGATGTGACTTGAGTGACATGACACGTTGCTTCGTCAATTTTTGACGTGCTAAACGGTGAACCGAGTTTAGCTGTCATCAAGGCGCTTATCACGATAGATGACATGTCGTGACGGCTATCTTTCAAGTTGCAAACCTTACACGTTTGCCGGCCTTTTTCCGATTAATTGGTCCAAAATATAATCCGCAAATCCATATTTATTTTATATTTTATTTGAAGCGACTTTTGGATCATAACATACACACAGGTTGCCTTGTGCGTTTCATAATAAATAAAAAAAAGATTTTTAACATTACGTTTTAACTCTTTCACTGGCAGACGACGTGCAAAAATGTGTCCACTCCAGTGCCAGGGTTTTTGTCATTTTCACTCAAATTGCAGGACCCACAGAATATTGAGTTTTAGGACTACATCAATATTCAATGCATCATAAGAAACCTTGGACTTCTTTCATCAGAAAAAAAGTAATCTTCTAAATTAAGTGGGTCTGGAGTTATTTGAGCTTGAAATGGGGACAGTTGTCCAAATTACATTACAATACATACATCGTGATTTATATGGCTGTGAAAACTACATAAACATTCAATTCAGCGTAAGAAACATTACTCTCTTCTTTCATCAGAAAAAAGTTCATTCCTAAGTTATATGGGTCTGGAGTTATCTGAGCTTGAAATGGGGGCAGCTGTACAAAATACAATACTACATACATATTGGTTTCGATAGCACTTTAACAACAGCTGAAGCTAGAACAAAGCGCTAACATGGAAAAAAGGAAAATGCTGCCCCCTCGTGGAGGGGAAAATCATCGCCAGAGGTCTGACCAGGGCTTTATCAACAACCCCCTGCAAGAAAAACCAAAACCCGAACAAATTTGGGAATGGCGCTCCACGTCATATTTTCAATTTGTGACTAAATTCGGGAATGTCAGTGAATGAGTTAATTTTATGCGAGATCAGTAAGAGCGTCTTGATTGATTTGTTTTTGCGCCTTGTAGACTTTTAATTTGAAATTATCTCGTTATAATGTAGATGAATGAAAGAAATAAAAACAGACCTGGATGTGGTTTGTGTCCCCCACCACCCCCCAGGTGTCCACGCTGGCGCCCATGCTGGACTACAGCAGCGAGATGGACCGCTACCGCTCGTCCATCGCCAGTTTTTACAAGACCAACGTGGACGTGGGCAACTTCCCGCAGTCGGCCAAGCTGGCGGCGCGCTTGGCGGCGGCCGCCCCCATCTTCCCCCCCGCCGCCACCAGACTGGGGGCCATGGCCACGGCGCCCTGGGGCTGCCACGACAACGTCAACCACCCGGCGGCCGTCTTCTGGGGCCGACCCAAACCCGGCGGGGCGCACCACCGCCACCACCCGGCGGCCTCCGCCGGTCACATGACCCCCTCGCACCCCCACGGGAGCGCCATGGCCCAGGGCGGGGGGGCGGAGGACGGCGGGCGAACTGAAAAACACTCCGCCGCCTCACTTCCGGTCCCCCAAACGGCTCACCACCACCCCATGGCGGCCAGCAATGCCAACTTCCTGCCCGGCTACGGCGGCGACTGCGGCGCGGGCAAGCAGGGACACGCCCACCCCGATGTGATGGGCCTATCCGAGGGGGGCAGCTGCAACGGGGGCGGGGTTCTGGGAAGCGGCTTCCTGGGAGGACTGGGCTTACCCCCGGGAGTCATCGTCATGGCGATGGGTTCGACGGCGGCGGGCGGGATGTCGGACGCCGGCAGCGCCTTCCAGATGACGGGCGGCCAGCGGGGGCCCGCGGACTGCCAGCAGCACGCCGGCTCCTCGCCCTGCCCCTCCTCGTCCTCGCCCTCGTCGTCCGGCGTGGCCACGGGGGGCGCCGTCCTGTCGCCACCCTCCTCGTCGTCCTCATCGTCGTCGTCCAAGAGGAAGCGGAAGCGCTGCGGCGTGTGCGGACCGTGCCGGCGGCTCATCAACTGCGGCGTCTGCTCGTCCTGCCGCAACAGGAAGACAGGCCACCAGATCTGCAAGTTCAGGAAGTGCGAGGAACTCAAGAAGAAGCCCGGGGGAGGCGGAGGAGGGGCGCTCGAGGTAAGGCTCGGCCCTCGGAACCCGTGGTGTCATTAAACGCCGACAGGTGCAGGTACACCACGTTCCGCCACTCCAGCCAACTGAGTATTTTGCGCTGCTCTTCAAGGCAATTTCGGATTCCTTCACTGCCAATTTCAGTCAATCGTGATTTCAAATCCGTATGAAGCAAAAGGACAAAAATGTTTTTCTTTTCAAGATTAATTCTAGTTCCTGATTTAGGCTCATTTGGATTAGCCTTTATTAGTCTCACAGTGGAGACATTTAGATTTCACAGCAGCAAAGCGATGAAAGAAAGAGGAAAGGAAAGAAAGAAGTAGAAAAACAAAATACAGGAGCCGCTTTTAAGGCAGCCACTCTCGCCACGTCATCTCAAAGTCAAACAACAACAAAAGAACAAATAATGTGACACAACACAAAAGATAGTCATTCAATCTTAAGCACTTGCGCAAAAATCCTAACAAACGTTGCGTTTTCAAAATAAAATGTCAAATTTGAAGGCCCTCACACTGGTCGCCATCTTCTGTCCATACAACGCCACTGTCACACCATTTTCTTTTTTGTTCTTCAATAGCGGGTTCATTAATGATAATTAGAACTATTTCAGCTAGAATATTATGTTGTTACAATCAACAACTGTGTGGACCAGTTTTTTATTTTGAAGGATCAACATGAGGCAAAATTGGCATTATTTGCCTCCCGTTTTCTTTTCGTACTATCTAAATTTGTGTGTATGTGTGTGTGGCTCAATTAATGAGTGTTGCCGGACCTGGACGACATCTTCATTCATCCTCACTTCCTCCCGTGAGAGTCGCTACAAACCGTAGCTAATTAGCGCACACACTCTCACACACACACACACACACCCGACAGGATCCCCATGTGTTAGCACATTAGGCTAATCTTTGGCAATTACACGCGAATTGAAGCCGTGAAGTTAGCGTGAGTTGCGACATGGCGTGCACATGTGTGTGTGTGTGTGTGTGTGTGTGTGTGTGTGTGTGTGTGTGTGTGTGTGTGTGTGTGTGTGTGTGTGTGTGTGTGTGTGTGTGTGTGTGGTCAGAAGGTTTATGGAGTTGCTCACACATTTTTGTTTTTTCTTTAGAGGCCGCCATCTGTCCCGACCGGCGAGGCTTTCCGGTGGTTCTTCTAGTCGGCCCCCCGGGGGGGTTTAAACAAGAAGCTACGCTGGCACGCTGGCACTGGACTGAGGGCACAAGGTGCCCGCCCGTTGGCTGCTTGCGGTGGAGAAATCCGTGTGTCGCTCCTTTTTTAAAAAAAAAAAAAAGACAAGTGACTGATTATTTAGTGATTTTTTTTTTTAATCTGATGCAAACATATTTTTCATATATCAGTTTTACGATGAGGAAAATATATAAAACAAATTCCAGTAAAATATAAAAATGTAATGGATTGATGTGGTAGCAGCTAGCATGCTAGTAATGATTATCCCCAAACGTCAATGTGACGCAAAGCTAATTAAATATTTAATCAATTTCAATCGGACCTTTTTTTAAATTTCGCATTAATCTGAAGTCTCAAATTGAATTATTAAAAATCATATATTGATATTATTTGACTGTAAAGTGTCCTTGAGAGTTTTGAAAGGCACTTACAAATAAAATGCATTATTATTATTATATGCCACTGTTACGCTGATTGGTGTTGAATTTAAAGATAATTTTTTCTTGATTAATCGACAACTAAGTGAACATAAATGTAAATGACAAATATTTGAATCTTTCAGTTTCTTAAATCATTCACTGCAACGTGCAAAAATGTGTCCACTCCATTTTCACTCAAATTGCAGGACCCACAGTCCAGTTGAGTTTTAGGACTACATCAATATTCAATGCGTCATAAGAAACCTTAGACTTCTTTCATCAGAAAAAAAGTAATTTCCTAAATTAAGTGGGTCTGGAGTTATTTGAGCTTGAAATGGGGACAGTTGTCCAAAATACATTATATATACCTAACCCCACCCAAAAAAATCAATGCATAACTTGGATTAAATTGATGATTAAAATCCTTTGAGGCTTGAATTTTTTTTTTAACTCAGGCAGTTTTTCTCATTTTTTGGATCAAGGATTAAAAAAGACATAAGTAATCAGTCACTGTGTCATTTTTGTTGATTGGTTGCCAATCCAAGATGTCGGACGAAAGATACACGGATTTGACAAGGCGTCCGTGATGACGTTGTGTGAACAACCTCAACAGAGCACACCACTTCTTTTTCTTCAACCGCCGACAATGATCCGGCAAGACTTGGCGTGGGACGCGTTTCAAACGCTAACTTTCCTCAGGCGGACTACAAGTACCACAAATGTGCTGGTGGAAAAGACAAAAATGACAACAAGGAACGAGGAAGTGTCAGCAATGGCTGCCGCGCGTGCGCGCCAGCCATTGGATCATAGTGCGTGCTCGTCAACCCCCATACTGGCGAGGCAGAACGCCGGTCGTCCTTGACAACAGAGCGCTTTGTTGCTAGGAAACTGCTAACAATGGACCAGCACTTGTGTGCTCCGATGTGGGCGTGGCGGGGAAAATGCTTCCACACAATGATGGACATGTTTAAATCCCTTGAAAGTGTTTATTGTCATCACCTTTGTGCGCGTGTGTATGCGTGCGCGCGTGCGTGTGGTCATCCACATACTCACTGTTACCCAATTTCACATTAAAAACACTTAAAAAACACTTTCGGTATATTTTGAAACACTCGGTGGCGCCATCCGGTGGCCATAAATGAACATGGTTGGATTTGAATGGAGTCCTGGGCACGTTTCCATGGAAACAGGGTTGAACGTCAAGAAGGCAGTACAAAAGCACAATTGGAGCCACGGTTGGGAGAGAGAGAGAGAGAGCAGTGACATCAGAGGGGGCATGACATGATGGAAGGGGAGGGAGGGGCGCTGATAGAAGGGGAAGGCGGGGCAATGAGGGAAGGGGAGGACAGGGTGCTGAGGTCATCCCCGGCAGTCGGGTCCATTTGGAAGAGGTCAGTGGTGTGAGATAGTAAGTCAAGGGAGGAGGAAGGCGGGAAAAAGCTGGCCTCTTCCTCCTGGTCGCCTTCATCCAGAAGTTTGAGTGGCGGCGCCGGCATCAGTGGGGAGGGGTCGCTTCTTACCTGGCAGGCGGCCGCTTGCTCAAGATTTGAAAAGCTGCCGTCCTGAACGTCCGCCATCGTGTCCGAGACGACGGCGCGGTCCGATTGCACCAATGGGACGACGGGAAGACACCACGACTCGTCTTCGTCGTTGCTGCTGTCCAGCGTGATGACGGGCGGCATCCTGCAACAGCGACAGCGTATGTCAAGATTGGTCGGTTCTCAAATTTTGGCTGAAAAAAAAAAACAAAAACAAACAAACGGCACCTGGAAAAACCGATTTGTTTCCGGTATTGCTATATTTGTTGTTGTACAAATTCACTGGTGCGTAGGTCGCCATTTTGAAAGGACATTAATTTCATCTGTGATGTATGTCATGCATATTAGCATAATTGACAATAAACTGACTTTGACCATTAATGTTTTTATTTATCTACTTATCCACTTATTTATTTACTCATATTTATTGTATTTTCATTCATTGTTGGTGTTTTTATTTAGGTATGTATATATCTATATTTATTGTATTTTCATTCACCGTTGGTGTTTTTAATTTATTTATCTACTTATTCACTTATTATGTTTATTTATTCATTGAACTTGCATTCACGGTTGGTGTTTTTATTTATGTATTTATTTATATTTATTTATTTACTGCATTTTCATTCACCATTGGTGTTTTAATTTACCTACTTATCCACCTATTTAGTTGTTTATTATATTGTATTATTTATAGATTGTGTTTTCATTCACTGTTCATGTTTTCATGTATGTATTGTGATGTCACGAGAGGCCGGGTCCTGGAGGGGAAATATATTCCCCTAAGGTGGCTCCACCCAGAGAGAGTTTTGGCCCCATCTGGTAGAAGGCAGCAATCCAAACCCCACACCCGTGGCTGATCACGGCTTGATTGGCATGCAAGGCTTTTAAGGCAGAGAGTCTCTGAGTGCGGTGGCCGGGGAGACAAGCTCCATTGTTGTCCTCTGTGGAGAAACACCGAAAAACCGATTGCTGCATGGAACTCGTCGCCAGTTGGGACCATAACACGGAACACCAGATTTGGAACCTTGCTAATGGTGGCTGTCATGATCTGGTTGGCGAACAACGGGGGGCGCTGTCGGCCCCGCCTGCACCTGCACAGGTGCTGGTCGTCCCGATCAGATTGGTGACCAACGGGTAGTGACGTCAGCCCCGCAGACAGCCTCGCAGGTGCTGGTCGTTATAATCACTGACACTTAAAAGGACACCCGGCATGACCATCCGGTGTCGATTCATTGTTTGCTGCATGCTGTGCATGTGTTTGTTTAACCTTGGCGGACTTTTACTTTTGGTCTTCTTTTGCTACTTTGTATTTTTTCCATTCTGATGTTTCACATTTTGTTCCTGCTGACCTTTAATTTAATACAATTTGTCAAACAACCTCCTACTCACTCCTGCCTGCTTCTTGGGATCCGCACCCGCCATCACCACCTCGCAAACCGTGACAGAATGAACCGACCAACCATCGGATCCCGCAGGTACATCGGACCCGTCTCATTTCCACCCTGTGCCTGGCAATGCTACGTCCACGTTAGCCCGAGCCTCGTCGAGTTTGAATTGCATCACTGGACGAGCCGTAACGTCCACGTAAACGTCTGGCCAAGACCTCCTTCCAGGTGGCCGTCCAGGGTGACACTGGGTGTCTGGCATTGCACGCCCACGTCCAGCCACGCTGTCGTCGTGCATGACGAATTGAGTCTCATCCACGACGAGCCGTGCAACGTACGCGTCAATGTCAGTCCGAGACCCCACTCACCGCTGGATCCCGGAGCGGCTCTGGACTGGTCTCGTTCCCCCGGTGCCGGGCAGTTCACGCCCACGTCGGCGTCCGGCCGAGTCCCGGTCCCATACGGCCGTACGGGGTGCCATTCTGCGCCTGGCAGTTCGACGTCCACGTTGAGCCATGCGCCGTCGCGTGAACGTGCGAGAGGGATCGCACTCACGCCCACGACGCTCCGTGCCGCGTCTTCGTCCACCCCAGGCCGAGTCCCGTTCCCATCAGGCCGCCGCCCGTCGTATGCTGGAGAGGCAGCGGTTGCCCTCTCCACCGACCGTTCCCTGGCGAGTGGACCTTTTGGGAGACTGTTGGGACTTCTGGAAGCAGCCCCTTGAAGGGGGGGTACTGTCATGATCTGGTTGCCGACCAACGGGGGGCGCTGTCGGCCCCGCCTACACCTGCACAGGTGCTGGTTGTCCCGATCAGATTGGTGACCAACGGGTAGTGACGTCAGCCCTGCAGACAGCCTCGCAGGTGCTGGTCGTTATAATCACTGACGCTTAAAAGGACACCTGGCACGACCATCCGGTGACGGTTCATTGTTTGCTGCTTGTTTGCTGCATGCTGTGCATGTGTTTGTTTAACCTTGGCGGACTTTTACTTTTGGTCTTCTTTTGCTACTTTGTATTTTTTCCATTCTGATGTTTCACATTTTGTTCCTGCTGACCTTTAATTTAATACAATTTGTCAAACAACCCCCTACTCACTCCTGCCTGCTTCTTGGGATCCGCACCCGCATCACCACCTCGCAAACCGTGACAGTGGCTAGGCTACCTAGGAAGGACATCAAGAGGGGTGAGGCCTAGAAACACATGGAAAAGAACTCTGTCTTCAGTTTCACCTCAGAAGAGACTTTATTATGATTTAAGAGTTGGAAGGGACGCTATTCTTGCCTTTTTGCTTGTGAATTCCCCCTGAAAGCCTTTATTAAAATCTTTGTTTGCATTCAAATCTGTCGCCCATTGCACTCCTTGTCCTGCCCCGCTGAGAGCTAGCCTCTCATGACATCACAATATGTATTTATATTTATTTATTTAGTGTATTTTCAATCACCATTGTTCTTTTTATTTATTTATCTAATTATTTATATTTAGTTATAGCATTTTCATTCATTGTTGGTGATTTAATGTATTTATTTTATTTTCATTTCCATTGTTGTTTTTATTTCTTGATCTACATATTTATTTTTTATTGTATTTTCATTCACTGTTGTTTTTATTTATGTATTTATTATTTGCTCATTTACTTTACGTGTGTGTGTGTGTGTGTGTGTGTCAGAATGTTTCTGTTATTGGATTCTGGTTGTGACGAAAATGTGGCTTTGATTGATTGGTTGTCATGGTAATTTAATTTTATTATTATCTTTTTTACCTGGCGGGTCGCTGGGTTTTACGATGCCGCTTGGGTGAAGCGGTGCCTTCAAACACAATCTCCACACTGGGACTGCGCTCATGTTGGAGCCCTCTTGCGCTGCGGGGTGGGCAAAAAAAGGATTTGAAGAAATGAAAAAAATGCCATGAAAAAAGTAGAGGGTGAGAAGCTCTGACCTGTTGCTACCAGCGGCCATCTTGCCCGAGTCGCTCTTTCTCTTACTGCGCCCCGTCCCTCGCTGCCTGTTGCCGGGGTGGCTGCGCTCGTCCAGGTGTCGGCTCTTGTACTTCCTCTTCCCGCTGGGTTTCTCCGTACCGGAGCGCGACGGTGAGAGAGGGGATGGCGGTCGCGGCGAAGAGGAGCAGTTGGGGGAAGAGGAGGATGAACAGGACAATGAGGAGGAGAACGAGGAGGAAGAGGAGGAAAATCCCCAGCTGTAGTCCGGCGGGCTGAGGGCCAGAGGAGAACCAGACTCCAGGCTGGAGTAGGAAAGGCATCGCATCATGGCGGGATAAATGGAGCGGTTGGGGTTGGCCAAAGTGCCGCGTTTCCTGCTATGCCTTTTCTTTTTCTTCTTCTTTTTGTCAGCAGGCGTCTGCGGCGGCGGACTGAGCGTGTAGATTGAACTCAGCGAACCCACCGCAGGCTGCTCCTTTTCCTGGCAGGCGGCCGAAGTGGAGGGCGGGACGGCGGGCGACGAGCGCTCAGAGTCGGACGACAGGTGCACGAGTTCCGGCGTGCGTTCGGCCATGGGCTTTTTGTAGCCCACAATCATACATTCCCCCTCGTCCTCCTGAGGGGCGGGGCTGGAGGGGAGCGACGTCAAGGTGGCCGAGTGCGAGGGCCCCGGTGTCTGGTCTCGGCGCCGCTCTTCCTCCCCCTCCTCTTCGGAGATGGTGATGACGGAGCTGGAAGCGGAGACACTGGCGTCGGCGGCCGGCGGATGGTAGGCGGCGTGGACGTCGTACTCGTCCAAGCTGAGCGGCGAGCGGGCGAAGCAAAGCAGCTCGTGGAGGAAGTGCTGCGTTTGCGCCAACAAAAATGGCTGCAGTTCCTCCCCCATGGCGGCAGCATCCTCCAAGCCGCGGCGAGCCATTCGCGCGTCAATGAAATCATGCACGGGGTCCACCAGCGAGCCGCGGGAGCCGTACAGCACCGTCAGCTCGCGCCTCAGCCAAGACCGCAGTCTGTCCAGCTGGCGGGGATCCCGGCGGAAGCCGTCCAGCGAAATGTCTCGCTGCAGCTCGGTGGCGCTGGCGCCCGCCACGCCGTTCACTCGGATGCCGCCGCGATAAAGGGCACGTCGAAAGGCCACCATCTCGCCCTCCCTCAGACGGCGCACCGCCACCCCTTCTCGCTGCAGACGCAGCCGGGCGGCCAATCGGGCGACGAGGCGATGCGAAGCTCGACCAGCTGCGGTTTCACCGAGGCCCGACAGGCCATCAAATGCGACGCCGCGATCGCCGTCCGGGTCGGGGTGATGTGAGGTCAGAGGAAGCGGAGGGACGTCCAGATACCACTCCCACACGCCCTGCTCGTCCTCGCTCCTCCCCGCTCCTCCCGCTTCTCTTCGCCGGCTCCTGGTGGAGGGCTCGGGGGGATCGGCCACCCGGTGCCTTCTCAGCATGAGCCTCAACTGGTCACTCCTCGCCGCCGACGCCATGGCGGCCACCATGGCCACGGTGGCCGCCATACTGCTGCCAGTGGGGGTGGGTCGTAACGTGTACTCCTTGAAGTCGTCCTCGGCGCGAACTGAGTGCAATATGGAGGTGAAGGGCTGCTTGCACAGAGGACACTCGGCCTTGTTGTGTGACCACTCTTGTATGCATGGAAAACAGAAGCGGTGGAGGCAGCGGTCCAAATACGCCATGTTGTTGAAGCGATCCAGGCAGATGGGACACTTGGAATCGGGCGACGCCTCTGCCGATGTCACAGCTGCTCGGGCCGACGGCACGGGAGAAGAAAATCCGGCCGCCGGCGTTTCGGCGTTTGTCTTCTTCTTCCTGCGACTTCCCCGGCTCCTCTCGGCTTCCTCGGGCGGCCGATTGCCACGGTTTCTGTTATTGTTGTTGGCGTTGCGCCGCCGAACGCGCAGCTTC
This sequence comes from Hippocampus bargibanti, assembly GCF_051943395.1. Taxonomy (NCBI): domain Eukaryota; kingdom Metazoa; phylum Chordata; class Actinopteri; order Syngnathiformes; family Syngnathidae; genus Hippocampus; species Hippocampus bargibanti. The sequence goes on from NC_142735.1 coordinate 21,679,573, forward strand.
ATCGCCGTGGGGGCCATCACCTGAGCGCACAAGAGATGCAACTTTGTCTACGTTTGTGGAAAAACAATATTTTTGCGACCAAATTGAAGCAGAAAGAGACAACAACACGATTTACAGTGTTTTAGGCATAATCTAACGACATTGCTCATTGTTAATAAATAATCGTTATTTAGCATGAGGCAACAGGAGTAATAATAATAATACTTTTCATTTATAAGCGCATTTCAAAGCTCTCGTGGTCCCTTTACAATCAGAAAACAAGCACAATAAAACAACAGATACAATTATAATTAATACAAGAAGAGATAAAACTACACCGAGAATGTGATTTAGAATAGTTGGGTTAAAATGGGGGGAAGAGAATCAATATTACGGGTGTTGGGCGGAAGTGAGTTTTAGAGTTTGAGTAGAGCCTCACTCTGTCAAATAAAAGTGAAGTTCAGATAATATGTGAAAACAATTTTAGCAATAAAACAAAGTGTGAGGCGATGTTACAGGAACACACAAAAACTGGGTAGGTTCATCCTTTCAATCGTTGAGACCTTCAAGTTCCTGGGAATCACAGTCTGCCAGGACATGAAGTGGGAGGTCAACACCAACTCTATCCTGAAAAAGGCCCAACAGAGAATGTACTTCCTGAGGCTACTAAAGAAGCATGGCCTGCCACAGGAGGTGCTGCAACACTTCTACACGGCTGTCATCGAATCCATCCTGTGTTCTTCCATCACTGTTTGGTTCGGGGCCGCCACAAAAATGGACAAAATCCGACTTCAACGGACAGTTAGGACGGCGGAAAAAAATCATTGGCACCGCCCTACCCACTCTCGAGGACTTGCACACTGCAAGAATCCAAACTAGGGCGCGGAAAATCCTGCTGGACCCTCCGCACCCTGCCCACCACCTTTTCCAGCTACTCCCCTCAGGCAGGCGCTACCGATCCATGCGCACCAAATCCAGCAGACATTTAAACAGCTTCTTCCCCCAAGCCATTAACTCTTTGAACTCTTTGAACTCTTTCAACAGTAGCCAAAATGGAACTGTATAGTGCCACTTAGCAGTTTTTTTTTTTGCCGACGATACTAGTGCAGCGTGTTCTACCGGAAACAAATTCCTTGTGTGTTCTACATACTTGGCAATAAAGATGATTCTGATTCTGATAACTGCTTCAGAAACCAATGAAGATGCAGAATAGTAGCTAAGATCGAATGACAGTCTGTGTCTTGTGTTGTGTCATATTATTATTTATTTTGACTTTAATAGTTTGTTTTTCTATTTCTTTCTCCTTTGCTCTTCCTTTGGGAATGTGAGACGAATAAATAATGTCATCATCATCATATTAGCCGCTTAATTTGTCTGCTATTCCAGTGCAAGATTGGATACGACCCGTTCATAATAACAGATATTCTCGGGACTACATTTGATCATGTTTGATGATTATGTTAGCATGCTATGGCGGTTAGCTTCCATACCTGCTCGCGATAACTCTTCGTTGCTCGACCCGGCACCTTTTCATGAGGGTCTCGCTTCTCAGTCGGCAGCCAGATTTGAGCTTTCACGATTCTCGACCTCGGGGGATTTTAGGAGGAGAAGAACACCTCATTCCCGTCAAAACATTAGTGACTTTTTGTGGATTCTTGGCCGCCAAACGGACAGCTGAGGTGTAGCTGCTTCTTGCGGCTTCGCCTACACGTCATCAGAGGTGGACGGAAGCGGAAGACCTTGAGGACCCGGATATTCCCACCTCCCCTTCATGATGCAGTTCAGAGAGAAGCCATCCTGAACGGGTTATCATGTTACTGTTATACGCCAGCGCGTTTGCCATATTAGATGTGGCAAACACGTTATCTTTCGAGTGAGGTTTTGTAGTCAGAAATGTTAATTTGCACGTTTTGTTACAACTCGAATGGTATTTAATGTCAATTTTTACTGCTCGAGTCAATGAATGGATTCTGGTTTTTATTTGCATTTTATTTGCAAATTTCCCCATAGTGGGACGAATAAAGGTTTTCTCATTCTGATTTTACGGTACATATGCTATGGATAATTGATACCTGTTTATCACAAATGTCGACTCACCATTATGAATTGTACTGAAATGCCCTCTTTTGTGTTCATGGATTGACAACGTGGCTGATTCTCTTCATTTTTTTATTCCCACAAGCGTTTCCAAGAAACTGAATCCATATTATCTCAGGATTTGTGATCAGCCACAGTTTTTGCCCAGCCACCCAACACACTGTCTGATTTTTAACCTTGAATCCTTGAAGCACTCATACCCTATGGTGTGCAACGTTCTTTTGAGCCAGTGATTCTCTCTGTTCCTTGCTCTTCCTTCTCAAACACATCATCCTTTCAACATCCATCCATCCATCCATTTTCCGTACCGCTTATTCCTCATTAGGGTCGCTGGGGGTGCTGAAGCCTATCTCAGCTGTCTTCCGTGTCAGGGGACACCCTGACATACAATTAAATATTTACAAGGCTTCATTGCTACACAATTGATTATGTTGGTACGTTTTAATTTCAAAGGCAACATATTGAAATTTAAACCATTATATATTTATGCCCTACCAGTGACGTGCAGTGAGCGGAGGCAGATGAGGCATTTAAATATCAAATAACAAAATTAATTAAAGTTATATTTATTTAGTGATTTGTACTTTAACGTTCTTTTCCATTTAACTTCACCATTTTTGGATTATTTTTTTTTCAAAATCGCTGAATTTTCACATTTACCGTTCAAATACTAAGTAGAGACGAGCCGGCTGAGCCTCACCATGCATTGCGCAATGACTATGCTAACTGTGCTGGCTTGCTCTGCAGTGAGACCGCATTGGTGTCCTTCTGCATATCGCTATTAAAGCGTTCAAACACGTTTAGTATATGAACTAAATTTCTACAGTTTAGCTGGTGTGTATAACAGTCACTGTACATTATAAACACTGCACTACAGTGTTTATTTCATTTTTATCAAAACTGTGTGCATAGGTGAGGCAAACAGTTCTCCTGCCTCATGACAGGGGTCGTTGGTGATTAGAGATTCTTCTTGCGACTCCTCGGCTGCAGAACAATAGAATTAGTGACAGCAAGCTACAGTAAACAGTTAGCAAGTTAAGTGCAACCATCCAGTCATTTTTTTCGTGTTGCTTATTTTCAGAATGGTGGATTACATATCTAAATTGAAAGAATTTTCTAAACTGGACTTTCAATCGAAGGAGGAGATAATTATTAAAGGAAGACCAACACCAGACTGTATAGCAACACCAGCTGAAAATGGCGCGTCACAGCAACATCCGTGACACTCTGACGAAGGCGGAAGTAGTCGCCGAAACATGTCAGGTATTTGAACACCTACAATACACTGTCTGTAAGTAAGGAATCTGCTTAACATTAACACCGGACTGTATAGCTCACAAACGGTGAGGGATGAATGTAAATCTCCCGGGCAGCTTCTCAGCTTTTTGGCCAAGAAGGATCTCATTGAAACTATTCCTGAAGCGACAAAGTTGCTCCAGCTCGTGCTCACTCTTCCAGCTACGACAGCATCAGTGGAGCGGCATTCTCAGCACTGAAAAGACTGAAAACATACAGTCGGAACAGGACTGATCAAAGACGACTTTCTTCACTGGCAGTGATCTCCATTGAGACAGAGAGACTTGGACTTCATTTATAAGTAAAGGTAACACGATAATAACATTTTTTAAATTCTTATTTTCTATGCTACAGTTGGTATACAGTATATGAAGAATGCTGACATGACATTTTAAACAAAACACGTTAACCGTTGCCAATCAAATGGTGAATAAGCTACTCTGTGGAGTTCATACGTTTGTAAATCTGACTGATGACATCAGTGCCTCACCAGCCATGAACCTCACCGCACGTCACTGTGCCCTACTTCGTCTGAGAAAAACTGAATTTTAAGTTTGTTGGCTGCTTTCGGGACCCACGCTAATACACAGTTGGCTAAAATAGTTTAGTTTACCTTGCTCCGTTTTTAAACACAAGCAGTGAGTTCCTCAGACAAACACATCCACTTGATTTTCACTTAAAATTTCTGTGATCAATATGTTAGTGTTTTTTGATGTTGGTGTTTGTCCATGACTCCCTCAAAAACGTAATATTTAAGAACAATATATATAAAAATATTGAGAACTAATAACAGAGGTTATATGTGTAGGACCTTTGGCATCACGTGACTAACTGTTGTTATAAAATCACGTTGGCTGACCTTGATGTTATGCATTGTTGCTATGGTGATGCTCCCCATGCCATACCGACCTTGTTTAAGGAACAGTGTTGAGATGACTCACACAACTTCAGTTGCCATGACGACCCTAACTTCCCAGTTCTCGCACAAATGCAGACACATGCTGAATGTTGATGATGATACGGAAGCACGTTGGATTCCCGAATAATAATAATAATAATAATAATAATAATAATAATAATAATAATAAATTGTATTTATAAGCACCTTTCAAAACTCTCAGTTTCTTGCTTTTTTATTGAGCCATCCTCAAGCAAGGACATTATACACATATCCCACAATGCATCACCGCAAGTGAAATTCACACAATTCATAGAAACATCTATAAAAATAGAGCTATTGTACAAACAAGGAGGTCACATGACTTTTCACCCTCATGCAGAAAAGTTGATTGGTCTCATCCAAGCGTCCGACTCCCAGCATGCAACTGCCGGGCCCACGTGCGTGTTATCAGGAGACCAAAAGTGAACCTCCTTTAGGTCCTGAAGTTTTTGCAAACCCCGTCGCCACGGCACACTCGGCGAGATGCCGCCGCTCACACAGCGTTTACAGCCAGCGAATAGGCGGCCATCATCTGCGCTCTCAGCTGCTGCTTGACGTGCACACGCCCGTGTCGCTTCCTCTCATCACTGCGTGCAAAGCGTTTGCCGCACACGTCGCAAGAAAAGGGTTTTTCGCCCGTGTGTGTGCGCGTGTGCGTGGTCAGGTGGTCGCTACGGCTGAAGCTCCTTGCACACACAGTGCACTGGAATGGTTTCTGTCCTGTGTGGACCCGCACGTGCCTGTTGAGTTCGTCCGAGCGTGAGAAGCGTCGCTCACAACCTTCCACGGAGCACGGGAACGCCTTGGCCTTCACGACACTCTTGGCGAGAACTTTACGGCCCTTCCGGGACACTTTAGCGCCCGTTGGTACACTGGTCGGGAAGGCGCCGTGGAGGAGCGACGATAGGAGGTCAGGGTCCAGGGTGGAGGGGATGTCCACCTCCATTTTGACACGGTCTGCTTCACTGCCAACCTTCCAGTTCTTCAGCCAGTCCTCCGGCGCCACCACTTCCTGCTTGACTTCCAAGGCTTTCATCTCACCCTGGCTGCCATCTTGGCTCAGCAGAGCCTCAATCAAGTCCGGAGTGGCCGGTGTTGCCAGGTAGTCGGCCCCGCAGCTGGACCCGGAAGACTCGCTCTTCACTGTAACCAAGGGGGAAGCGCCGGTGTCCTCCTGCTGCTCCATTTCGGTGCAAATTCCGACAATCTCTGTAATCATATTGAGGATGGCGTCCGCCGTGCTGCTCAGCCCCACGGCTGCAGGTGCGGCGGATTCAACCAGGAAGCTGCCGTTGAAATCGAGGGAGGGCGAGAGCGAGTCCGAGTCGCTGAAGTCAGAGAAGAAATCTGAGTCGGAGGCGTCCGTTGCAGGCGAGACAACTGGAGTGCGACAGAAGAAGTGGGGGGAGTGGGGGGGTTGTTATTATTGCATAACAGCACGGTGACATCAGCACGCAAGCAACAAGAAGATGATGATGATGATGATGATGATGATGATGATGATGATGATGATGAGGTTTCGGCAACTCACCTGTTAGGTCGGTTTCATTAACATCGGAGTAGTTCGACTCCACACTGTTCACCCATGCGCTGCACGCATCCTCAAAGTCGGACAGGAAGTTGCAGTGACGTTCGGCAAGCATGGCGGTAAAAAAAAAAGAGGTTGAAATTCCTTCTGAGTAGTTTTCGGGGCGGGATGATGCGTCCAGAGTTTTGGGTCGCTGCGCTCACTCTGTGCCAAGGATGCCGAGATTCTGTGTTGGCCGGCTCTTTTATATCCTCCGTTTCCGTGGCAATGCTGGCATTTCCTCATTGGCGGAGAGCGGCGCGAGGGATTCCCCCCACCGTGCACGTCAAGAATGCCCAAACATGGCCGACTTCCTGCGGTGACGGCGGGCATCCCCGCGCCATAAAAGGAGCGGCGGGCTTTCCTCACTGCGGCAGTGCATCTGACACCCGCTGCAGTTACATCCATGAAGTGTGTGTGTGTGTGTGTGTGTGTGTGTGTGTTGTTGCTTCCTGTTTGAATGAAAATCTGCACCGACCTCGAGTGTAAGGACCAACAGTGTCCGACAAACACACAACACTCAGTTTTGCCGCAGAGGATTGGATGTGGTTTCCATGGCGACAAGGTGGACATTCACAAGTTGAATAATCAAAGATGCCCCCCCAAAATGCTCGGGAGCGCCCACTAGTGGTTGTTGTTTCCATGGTAACCCATCTGAACCCTGGGCTTTTTATCATAGCATCCAATGATCAACATTTGCTTCGGGTTGGTATGCGCCGTGATATCAGCAAGGTCGCCTGACGCAGACAAACACATGTACCCGACCTCCAAACGGCGCAAGGTCTCTCCAGCCCTCAGACTTTAAAAGACGAGGCACTCGGGTTTTGTATTTACTTCCTCGATATGGTGGACTATGTCTTTCCCGTGACCGTCTCGCCGCTCCTTGTAGTCCTCCTCGTCCTCACCACAGTTGCCATCCTGGCGACGCTGTGTCAGCGCTCCAGCGGGATCCCCGGCCTACCTTGGATGCCTGTCGTTGGCAGTCTCCCTTGGATGAGGGGGACCATACCCCCACACCTGCTCTTTATGAAGTTTGGCCGAAAGTGAGACCCTGAACTTGTAGACAGGCACGGTCTCAAGCATCTTACTCAAGATTGTGCATGTGTACCAGGTACGGGCCGTTGTTTGAGTTCTACCTGGGACCGCATCGCACCGTGGTGGTCAACAACCAGGACTATGCCAGAGAAGTTTTGCTGAAGCGAGGACGAGACTTTGCCGGGCGACCCAGCATGGTGACGCTCCGTGAAGACGTCGGGTGTTTCCATTTTGTGCCATACGTCAACTATGGTTACGTTCGGTAGGTGACCACCGATTTGCTGACTCGTGGCGGGAAAGACATTGCCTTCTCAGACTACTCGCCGCTATGGAAGCTGCATCGCCGCCTGGTGCATAGTTCCTTCGCTCTGTTTGGAGAAGGAAGCAATCGGCTGCAGGATATCGGTAGGTAGAGTTGAGCCTCAGATCACAAATCCACCTCATGAGTAAAATTATCAGGCAAATATTGCTTTGGTTGTGTGACTGAAAACAGAATACCTTTATTTCCATTCATTTTTATTGTGAAACGTGTTTTGGAACAAATAAAATTTGTAACGTGAGTTTCTACGGACCTCCTGGTTTATGGCTATGACATTTTTCCAGTTCTGGCCGAGGTGGACAGCCTGTGCGCAGAGCTGCTGTCCGGCGATGGGCGGAGCTTCGATCCGTCACTGGCAGTAACCACGGCCGTCACCAACGTGGTGTGTGCGCTGGTGTTCGGCACCACCTACAAACATGGCGACAGAGAGCTGCAGGAGGTGATGCACTATAATGACGGCATTGTGCAGACGATCACCAGGGGAGGACTGGTCGACATCTTCTCCTGGATGAAGGTACAAGACGGCCCATTGGTGAAACTCCCGCATCTCACATGTTTCTGCGGCAATTAAGGTGTTCCCTAACGAGTCGCTGAACAAGCTACGGGCCTGCATCAGCGTACGAGATCGTCATCTCACACAAAAACTGAAAGAACACAAGGTGAAGGATGTAAGGAGGAGGCATCAAGTTCTCGTAGATTACAACCTGCCACTGAGCAAAGTATAACCTCCAGGCGACGCTGAGCGAAGGTGAACCTCGAGATCTCTTAGATGCCTTGCTGAAGGGTCAAGGTTCACCCGGGCCGGATGGGGCGGTCATTACGGACGACCATGTGCTGATGACGGCGGCGGAGGCCTTTGGTGCCGGTGTGGAGACTACATCCACCACGCTGCTATGGATCCTGGCCTACCTGCTGCACCATCCAGAGGTGCAGGGTTACAATTGCTTTCAGTGAGACGCCACATTTGATGACTGAAGATGTGAGGCACCTCCTGCAGGTCCAGGAAAAAGCACAGAGGGAACTTGATGAGGAAGTGGGCGAACGAGCTGTGCGTGCGGCGGACCGCGGGAGACTCCCTTATCTGGATAGCATCATCAACGAGGGGATGCGGATCCGACCGGTGAGCCCGGTCTTGATCCCGCACATCGCCATGACGGACAGCAGGTACACCAGACTCATTCAAAGTCCGGACTGGGGGCCAATTGTGGCCCATGGTCAATTTTAATTTGAGCCTCCGTCATAAAATCAATAGCCTCTGGCCTGCATGTAGAATAAATATATTGGGCAGTAGCGCTGTTACCTGAGTGTGCTAAGTGCTGCCATCTAGAGGCTCAATTAGTAGATGAGTCATTGACTGAATGAGCCCCCCAATTTTCAAAATGGCGATTTTCAAAACGTTTAAACATTTTTTTCTAAAATGGCAACAATCAACAAAACAACAATTACTTCTGTTCAACTGTTAGTGTTAAAAAAAAATTGAAGATAAGTGAGTATTAAATTTCCAGTGTTAATTCAATTTTGATATACCAACATGTTTCAAATCAACCAAAACACATACTTAAGATAGCTGAAATTAAAATAAAAAATCAAATATGAAAAACAGAATGGCTCACTGAAATGTACAGACCGTGCACTAGGTACGAACATTGGAGTTACGAACAAGGGTACATACAAACATTTTGAGTAACATAGATAGTATTCTCCCCAGTTGTACATGTACATATATTTATAGAGCATATGTTTTATTAATACAGTAAAGTCTCGTTATATCGATATTCAAGGGAGTCCGAAAAAATATCAATATAACCGGGACTATCGATATATCCGACCCTGCGCGCATGTAATTTTCTCCGTGCGTGCATAGAAATAGTATCGATATAACCGGGACTATCGATATATCCGATATCGATATAACGAGACTTTACTGTATTTTATTTTTCAGTACAAACCAATGCAGGTTACTTATGCAAACCTTATATAAACCTTAAACATACATTTCATACAAAATATAGCACTGAAGCAACTTAAGAACAAATTCACCTTACGAACGAACGTTTGGAATGTATCTCGTTCATAAGTTGGGGAGCGTCTGTAAATTATTTGGTGTAATATGTAAAGAATGTCCGCCAAAGTTGCCCCCCCCCCCTACATTTTTAACACACCAAAACTGGCCCCCTTTGCAAAAATTTTGGACACCCACCAAACATTCCCAGATGGGTGCAGTCTCCACCTGTGAGCTGACATCAGTCTCTAACCGCAGCATCGGATGTCACACCATCTCCCGTGGGACTCGCGTGTTGGTCAACATGTGGGCCATCCATCATGACCCCAACCACTGGGACCAACCGGACTTGTTCAAACCAGGTAACCTATCCCAGCACACCAAAAAGGCATTAAAAATGAACTTTAAAAGTTATCATCAATCTTTTCCAGATCGCTTCCTTGATGACCAGGGTCAGCGTGTCACACCATCCTGTTTTCTGCCATTTGGGGCGGGGCCTCGCATCTGTGTGGGTGAATCGCTCGCGAGGATGGAGCTCTTCCTCTTCTTGTCCTCCATGCTTCAGAGAATGAGCTTTATGCTACCGAGTGGGGCTACTCCTCCAAACCTGCAGGGGCGTCTTGGCGTGGTATTACAGCCACTTCCTTATAAGGTTGCCGTCAAGCCGAGGGCGGGGTGGGACGTTAGCACTCACGTTAACTAGTCAATTGCTTATGAAAATGTCTTTTTTTAATCACTGATGATTAGCAAGATCCGAAATCATATGAAGTGCTTTAATAAACAATAGCGTTGTACACGTGATCCGTTTATTTAGCACAGCTCACACACTAAAACACATATTCAAGATCATACAAATTTGAAGACATGGCCTCATTAGTGCCTCATCACGACACAAACAGGAAGTCACGACGAGCAGAAAAAAACTAAACCCGTCGAAGTTGGAAACCAGACGCAAGTAATGTACTGCAATATCGAAGCCAACCCCTCCCACTACCACAATCACACCCCAACACATCAGTTTTAATGGCTTTACAAAAAAAAAATTAACCTCTTGCTTTGCCACCATCATTTTTTACCAACATTGGGCGCTATTGGTGATTAGTGCTGAGCTCCTAGGTAGTTAGCATCTGGCAAGCACTGCGTTAACGTACTTACATTCAAGTTGGATATTGTGACTACGGTAAAAAGCACCAAAAGGAGAAAGAAGAAGAGAGCTACAAACTTGGCGAGCGTAGTAACAGTAATCCACCACAGAGGGCGCTCTGGAGCTGCAGTCCCTCAGCTAAAGAAGAAAAGCACCACATCTAGCACACACGAAGGAGCGATGGGAGTGGAGCCTCATTTTCCCACTCGCCTGTCTTATCGAGTGTACGGTACATCATGAAGTCTCCATTTTCCAATAAGTAAGAGTTCATGTCAAATCAGGAAGTGTTAATGTCCGCTGAGGATTCTGTGCACGATCAATCAGAAGGTGTATATGACCGATCAGGAAGTGGTCCATTTCCAATCAGGAAGTGAAGACATACGATCTGGAGTTATCCATGTCCAAACAGGAAGTGTCCATGAGTGTACGTTAGGAGTCGGTGTTGACATTCAACAGGAAGTACATATCTGTGTCCTATCAAGAAGTTCATGTCCAGATTTCAAAGTGTACAATGTCAAACGGAATGTGTCTATCTTGAAAATGTCCATTCTGGAAGTGTACATGTTCAATTGAAAGTATACCCCATGAACCAGTGCCCAATTAGGACACAACCATGTCATATCCACATCCAAACATGAATTGTCCAATGACGTGGAACCACTTTCAATTAGGATACGTATGTAAAAGCCCAAATGGTCATCCACGGGTCTAATCAGAACGCATATGTGTCAAACATGACGCCCCTTATGTTCAATGAAGTCTCTGTGTCAATCAGGGGGTGACCATGACCCATCGGGACATATCCATGTCCAACAGGAAGTGTGTCCTCCTCAAAAAGAAAGAGTCGACATTCGAAATGAAAATGGATGGCTGGAGCATTGCGTCTATTGGCTGGAGTTACAACCGCATCTGTCCATCACGCTGTCTCCACAACGATCACGACATCGCCCGCCTCCTCGCAGGGGTGGCAGGGGGTGGCGCCGCACTTGGAGGGACAGTCCACGCTGTCGTGAAGCTCAGAGTTCTTTCTTTCGCTGCCGCTCTCTGGCTCGGCATTCTCCTCCTGCGCCTCCTGGCCCTGGACGCGGCAGCGGCACACCTCGATGCCCGAGTCGCCGGTCAATCTTCGGTGACGGTACTGGCTCTCGTCGGCGTCCATGTCGTCTTCGTTCGCCTCTTCCTCCGGCTCCGCTGGAAAGACATCCACGCACGGCGAGAAGAGCGTCTGCTTGGGTAGCGCCTGAGTGGGCCGGGCGGGTAGTGGTGCATCCAGGAGGAAAGATGTGGAGGGAGGGGCCAGGGCGCAGGGGGCAGCGCACCCGCTGGACCCAGGCGACCCCGACTTTTCGGGGGCGGAATCCGGGTCTACGAGCGGAGTTGGGACGGGGTTCGCGGGTGGACTGGTGGGCAGCGGCGAGCTGGTTTTGGAGGCGGTGGATGTGTCGGCGAGGGCAGGCGTGGTGTCGGGAACGGGGGAGAGAGGAGCTGGTGAGGGGGTTTCGAGAGCGACATCGAAGGGGAGGGCTGCCACCTCGCTGGGCGTGGAGCCGTGACTTGTGTCCGTTTCGTAGGTCAGGGGTGCAGAGGGGAAGGAGCTACACAGGGAGGAGGGGCAGCAGGAGTCACAGGAGCAGCTGGAGCTGCATGGGGAAAACAAAATAGCAGGTTTGAGGTTTTAGCCTCAAACACTTTGGTTACTATTTTCGATCATATTTTAGCACAACATGGTTCAAGAAACCCAAATACTTCAGCATTCAGCAAAAACAACTGGAATACTACCGTGATAACTCGCAAGTAATTTCTGGCTTTTCTAAAAATTAAAGCATGAAGGAAATTTCGAAACTAATATAAAGTAGCAAGGTGCAAATTCAAATACAGTGATACCTCAGCTTACAAACTTAATTGGTTCCCAGAAAGTGTACGTTTTTTCATCTGAAAACACCCTGTTGATCGCGAGATTAGAAGGAAAACTATATAAATAACGCGATGGTGAATCGTTGTGTGTCATAAAGAAGGTGTCAGTTGACACAAATTCCCAGCGGACAAATCAGACCATTTCCAAAGGAGCTTGTGCGCCATCTTGTGCATTTTCTGGGACGCTACATTGGAGTCCAGACGGCTCGAATTGATACGGAAAGACTTCTTTAATCAATTGCAAACATTTATGCTTTCCTCTTCAGAACTATTTGAATCATATTCATAACTGGATGAGTAACAAGAAAGCAACTTCTCCGAATCTGAACTCCCTGAAGCCATTGTTTTGATTCTGGACCAAGGTAGTTTGTGAAGGAGTATTCTGGCGTGACGTCACGAACAAGAGGGCGGGACTTTCTGAATTTCCCCAGTTCTGAGCTCATTTTGTGGCAGGTTTGGGACACTAAGTCATTTTTATTGGTGTTTTGCATTTGACTAATAATATCAGCCTGCGTGTTTTGGGTATTTTAGATGCTATAAAACGTTTTTCTGATGTCAGTTAGGAAACAAAAAAATTGTGTCGTTGTCCTTTAATGTTCATAAGGCAAAAAGTTCGTCAGCTAAAGCATTCATCAGCTGAGGTATCACTGTATTGTCCAACAATGTCACTTTAACTGATTCACTGCCAGTTGTGCAAAAATGTATCCACCCCAGTGCCAGGGTTTTTGTCATTTCTCTCAAATTGCAGGACCCACAGAATATTGAGTTTTAGGACTACATAAATATTTAATGCAGCGTAAGAAACTTTAGAGTAAAAAACATTAATTCCTAAATTATATGTGTTTGGAGTTATCTGCATTAAAAGTGGGGGCGGCTGTACAAAAGGCAAATTCTGCCTCCTCGTGGGAGGGAAAAACATTGCCAGAGGTCAGATCAGCGCTTTATCAACACCCCCGCGCGAACAAACGAAACAAAATCCCAAATTTGGGAATGGCAGTGAATGAGTTAAGAATAAACCTTCTCCAATATCTGTAGTCCAGATTTCTGGAGCACACTGGTGATGTTTTGTATTTGAGCGTTTAGTTGAAATATGAAATTGAATGAAGGGATTGATATGACCGGAGCTTGATCAGCACCCCACCAGCAAGAAAAATCTAAACCCAAACAAATTTCGGCATAGCAGTGAATGAGTTAAATGAGAAAAATTGGCAGCAAATGTGTACACAGAAGGGAATGCCCGCATCTGCCACCTGCTGGAGACGCTGAAGAACAGGATCATGACACCGTGTCGACTTTTCTGATGAGTTAAATGGATCACAAATGAAGGGAATCTATAAAAATGCAGTCAAATTATTTTTTTCTGTCGTTTTCACCAAGTTTTACTTTGAAATTATTGCTTCTGTTTGATGGTACGGAGATTTTGTGTGTTGTCATGTGACTGCTTTTCATCATTCGATTGGAGAAATGGAGACAAAGCTTATGGCTACGCACCTGTTGTCTGAGCTGAGAGAGGAGGGGCCGTCGCTGAGCGGGTGGTGCAGAAGCGGGTCGTGCTGCATGAGCAGGTGGGGGTCGGCAGCGCGGGGGGGTTGCGGATAGCGCGGCGCCGTAAAAACCGAGTTGTAAGGGGGCGGTGGTGTGGAGGGCTGGGCCGCCGCCACCTCCTCGTACGACGGCAGCTTGAGCGACGCCAGGAAACCTGCGCACAGGTCACATGTCAACATCCGCCGCGAGGTGCACCTCCTCCGTCGGAGACACACAAAGTGCGGACGACTTACTGAGGTCCAACATGGAGGACGGGTAGGAGGTGGTACCCCGGTAGGCCAGCTGGCTGATTTCTCGTTGGCGCCGCTGCTGCTGCTGCGCTTGCACTTTAGCTCGGCGGTGACGGTACGCGCAACAGCAGCTGAACATGATGAGGGCCGTCCACAGGAGCCAGAACCCTGAAAGTGACATAAAATATCACAAAATAGGTACAAAGTCCCTCTAAAGGCCACTGGTGCATCAGAAATGATTCAGAGAACTCACACCACAGCTCGTAGTAGTACGTGCAGCAGCCTGTCTCACCACAACAGTGTCCCGTCTCGCACAGGTAGCCGCCATTAGCGTTGGTGCCAGGGCAGTAGCGCGGTCTCCCCAGCAGGGGTAGGCTGCCACCAGAGTGGTACTCCATTGCACCCCTGCTCCGCCTACTTCCCTAATACCGCGCCACCGTTAGCTGCTTGTGCTCACCACCTGCTAGCCACACAACTTGCTGGTTGATCCTTGTCGTTCCATGATTATTACTACAAGTCAATTTGATCTCAGCACACAGCTATCTTATTGCAGGTAACTGTGAGGAGATTTGTCTTGAGATGTCAGCTTGTTAGCGTTTTGACGACACAAGTTATGCTAACCGGCAAAATCATTCAAAGGCCACACAGAGGGACACGACTGCTGGAGGAGACAAGATGACAGCCCAGAGGAGATCCTACCTGCAGAGACAGAAGGCATACCGTACATACGACGCTCTGAATAAGTGCCTTCCATTTTCCCCAAAAGCTCCCACTTCTTTGTTTCCTTTAACAGGTGAACTTCCTTCGACCTCCTCTACACTTTTGAATTGACATGACTGTTGAAGCTTTCAGTATTTTTTGCACATTGTGTTCATTGGTAGCATCACCCCTTTCTCATGATGTCAAATTTTAATCAGCATCCTTAATTAAGATTCAAAATGATGTTCGAAAGTACATTTGTGAGTACAGTAAATTGAAAAAAGAACATCATTATTTCGACATATATATTTCTGCTGTTGCCAGAAGTGTGACGTTTTCTTTACACATCTCAGTAAAGGTTCGGAAATAGTAACGTTCTTCCTTCGAGCTTCTTTGTAGCTATTTTAGTAGCATCCAGTCAGTGTTAATTTTGCCTGTGGCGGGTCAGGTGTCCGTTTGCAGCAGTTGCCATAACAACTGAAGGCGCTAAGACTCACCAGCGCCGTCTAACCTTCGAAGAAGTCATGACAAGAGGCAGCTAGCAGCTTTATCCCGTACACAATCAGTGCAAAACCAACCGATACATGAAGGCGTGTGGTACATAAACGCCACATCCAAACAAACGCACGTTCCGTTCACATCTAAGACAAAAAAGACGCGTACCGCTGCATTCGTCCTTGCTGGGGGCTTCTGGTTCGTTGTGTTGGTACAACCGGGGCCTCCTCGCTCTACCTGGAGCCTTCCCAGCCTCCTCGGTGAGACCCTCCGCCAGCCCCGCCGCCATCAGCTCCCATCGCACGTAGGTCTACCGTACTGCGCCACCTACGTCCGGTGCACTTTCGAAACAAAAGTGCTTTCTGGAAACCTTTTAAACTCGATGGTTCGATGATAAAAAAAGACTTCTGCTTCTTTTCCTGCATTTGACTTTTAAGATTATGTTTGATGAAGATGTGTGGGCGAACATGACGCCCACACAACGCGACAACAACATCAACATTTCTTCCAGCAATGTCACTTATTTTGAAAAAGAGCAAACTCTGTATCATTTCCTAAACTTGATATTCAACATGTTCAACATGTTTTTTTGTAAGCAGCGGCAAAAAACAACAAGCAGAGTCATAGTGTATGGTTTACCATTTCGTTAAAATTTTGATCGGGATATTTATTTTCTATTATCATCATGACTAATTACTGATGATTTCACGTGCCTGGGGAATCACTGGAGACTGATTGGATTACGAGGCAGGCTCTTGGCCAATTAGGGTGCACTGTGCTTCCCTTAGCAACAAGGCAAAGAAACTATCGCAGAATCTTGCACCCATGTCTGGTTTACTGAGCCGAACGATGCTGAAAAATAAACAAATTGACTGGCTCCTCCCCAATATTGCGGTTACTATTAAATTTATGTGTGTGTGTGTGTGTGTGTGTGTGTGTGTGTGTGTGTGTGTGTGTGTGTGTGTGTGTGTGTGTGTGTGTGTGTGTTTTAACAAACACAAGTAATGCATTAATCTGTACAGTATTATAATAAACGGTGTTTGATTTATTTGAATTGAATATATCTATCCGTTTTCTGATCTGCCTTTCCCCACAAGGGTCGCGTCAGCGGCCCACAAGATAGAAAGTACACAACACACAAACACCCGTGCACACAAACTGACAGGCTGTACTTTAAAAATATTACTACTAAAATAACATTTGTCACTTTTAATCGGATGAAAAAACTTCGATATTGGATTGGATTGGATTTGCCTTTACTCGTCTCGCAGTGGAGAAATTTACATTTCACAGCAGCAAAGTTATGAAAGGAATGAAAGTAGAAAAACAAAATACAGGAGCTGCTGGAAAGCAGCTTCGATATCTCTTACAAAATCTACCATCATGTCAACTGTGTTACAAATGTTGGTAGCTATAAATTAACACTCGTGCAAATATTATTAAATAAGTATGAAACGTTGTAAGCACTTAAAAGTTCGGTGTTTTGACACTCATTGGTACTTTTTGCCACATCCAGCATGGACGCAACGTCGACGTATATTTTGAGGTGGAACCCAGATAAAATACGAGTTTCTATGATTGAGCGAACATTTGGCTATCGCGTCCAACCTTGTTTTCTTCCTCCCTCCAACTTCCCCCTTGAATATTTTTATGACCAAGAAAGCAACAGAAAGGCCGGGTGAGACAGGTGAGATAACATTTCACGAACACAACAACGTGAAGTCAATAGAGTGCTTGACAAGTGGGTCGCGTCGTTGTCAGTGGTGCATAGAGTAACCAAGTAATTTTACTTGAGTACTTTGCTGCACTAATCCTACCTCTTTTTTGTCACTACTCTCACTAGAACTGAATTTCAGAGATCTTAGTTAAATATGTAGTGTGCGGTTAAAATAAGTTTATATTGAGTGGCTGATGGCGTACTCAGTGCTCCATTTGCCTGATTTGTAATTTGTTCTAATTTGAGAGTAGATTGTTGTATTCTGTTATGAATTTATGTAGGAATGCTTATTGTGCAAACACAATTTTATATCGCGGCGGACTACACTGCTCCACTTGTTACAGATTTTGGTCATGAGACTAGTGGGCCATCGCCTCACTCGGTCAGTCATGCATACAGTGAAGCTTTATTAAATTCCTGGCATAACGTTCCTCCTTGCCTGCAGTACTTAAACTCCACAGACAAAGATGTCCTCCTCAGCCTCCAGTGCACCATCCGTCCTCCTCAACACTGGGGTTAGGATGCCCCTTTTGGGTTTGGGCATGTACAAAATGTGCGATTGGGAGGCCGTGTTCCAAGCCGTGGATGCGTCCTTAGCTGCGGGCTACCGGGCCTTTGACAGCGCCGCCGTGTATGGCAATGAAGCAGAGCTGGGCCGCGCCCTTAAAAGTCTCCTGCCAAAATACAACCTGACCAGAGAAGATGTGTTCATCACCAGGTGTGTTTGAGTATATGTGTGTATATAATAACCACTGTCAGTATAGGAGTTGATTCTGCAAGTCTCCATTTTCTATTTTCTTATTTTTGTTTTGGACAAAAGCATCTGAGTATGAGTAGTTTGAATACCTCAAAGTTCCACTGGACTGGCAAATGTTGGTGACGCATTCCTTCTGGTCCCTGCAGTAAACTGGGCCCCAAAGATCAAGGCGAGGGGGCAATGGAAGGAGCCCTCAATAGCCTGTCCAACCTTGGGATGGATTACATCGACCTCTACCTGATCCACTGGCCTGGGACTCGTGGCCTGGATGTGACTGACCAACGCAACCCAGGCACGTATAAATGGATTAGTGTTCCACTTTCCCTTCAGTTCTTCGTAAAACATGGCGCTAATAAAGGTGGTACCATCAGGCAACAGAGCTCAGAGTTGGGTCGCGCTGGAAGAACTGCACGCTCAAGGGAAACTCAAGGCCATCGGGGTGTCCAACTACACGCCGTCACACATGAGAGAGCTCATGGCTAGCTGTAAAGTCCGACCCGCAGTGCTGCAGGTACGAAGAAGGATGTCCATTGTCTAGCTTGACCTTTGACAATTGCGTCATGACATTGATGACGCCGCCTCATCCTTTCAGGTGGAGTTCCATCCGCTCGAATGCCAGGCTGAGCTAAGGCGTGTGTGCCAGGAATTTGGCGTCTGCTTCCAGGCTTACACTTCCCTGGGAAGGGGGGAGCTCCTGACAGAATCGCAAGTGCTCCAAGTGGCCGAGTCCTGCCAGCGCACGCCTGCTCAGGTGAACGACTGATTTGCAAACAGGTCTTTTCTTTATATGAACAAAAAAAATCATTTAAACTTCTGCCAAAAAGATAGGTTAATGTGTGTTTTTGTTGACATATTAGGGCAAATCCAAAAATTACACAGGTTTCAAAGTCAATGCCCGGGGGCCAAATCTGGCACCCCGTTTCATTTTATTCGGCCCAAATCAAACTTGTGAAATTCCATGGTGCTTGCTAAAGTCAGAACCAAAATGTCAAATTGTCATATGTAAACCACAATAACAGTCATTATTTTTGACTTCAGATTTGAAAACTAGCAATTCATTCATTTGTTGTGTGCTCTTGATGTAACATGCCGAGGGGATTAAACATTCAAATGGTTCCCGCAAATTCATAACGGCCCTCGAGAGGAAACCGTAACTACAATGTTGTCACGATTTGCAAGATGGTGATGGTGGTATACTCCAAAAGAGCAGGCAGGAGGGAGGAGCAACTTGTATTTGCCGAATTATATTAAATAAAGTTGGCAGGAACAAAATCTCAAACAACAAAGTCATCAGAACAAAAAAGTTCCAAAGTAGCAAACAAAACCATGAGTAAATCATGACAAGACGGAACAAACCTGACAGGGTGAAACAATGAGCCGACACTGAACGGTCGTGACGGGAGTCCTTTTAACTGCCACTGGTTGAAACGAGCAACACCTACGCAGCTGCAGGCGGGATCACACAGTGCCACCCGTTGATCGCAAAGTGAAACGTGACAAATGTGGCCCGCCGCAAAGATAAATTTGACACCCTTGTAACCTTTCTCACCAATGACGGGTGTGACATTGTGATTTCCTTGTGTTCACATACCTTCATAGTAGACAACATAAACATAAAGTTTAAAAAAAATACAAAGGCCAAAATATTTATCTTAAAAATCATATTTTCTGTTCCACAACCGAAATGCAAAGAAATGATGAACCATTTCAGGGACAGTGGTGATTGGAAGGGTTAATAATAGATCATAAAAGGTAATATCGCGTGTATCACGAGCCAAGAAGTAGCTCTCATTTAAAAAAAAAGAAACAAGCAACAACAAATAAAAAAGTTGCCGACACCAGATTTTGATGCCTTTTCTGTTCCCTTCAGGCGCTTCTGCGCTGGGCGGTGCAGCAGGATGTCCCCGTTCTCCCCAAATCATCCACCCCCGAGCGGATTCGGGAGAATGCTAGAATTTTTGACTTTGCGCTGAGCGACAGCGACATGGGCAAACTGTCGGCTTTGGAACGAGGACAAAGGTTCTGCTGGGATCCCTCCCAAGTCGTTTGATGGCATCCTGCCAGTGACGTGTTTGCCAGTGGGGAATTTAACTCACCCTTGTCACAGCAACACCATCACGTCATAATTACACTCAGAAGCCATGAATACAATACCAAAAGTCAATAATAACCACGCGTAGCTCTGTGTATCATCTGTAATTACCCCTTTTTTTTATGAAATACTGAATACGTACTCACCAAAAATGCTGAACATCAAAGGAACGTGCATATCACCATCGATATACTCTCCAACTTGCCTGGAACAAGCTTTACTCTCTCTAACCAATCAGAGGAAAGGAAAATGATGATGTCATCAGTGCCAGCAGTGATTTTGTATTGACTCATACTAACCAATCAGAAGACAGGAAAATGATGATGTAATCGGGGCCAGAATTAAATTTGTACTGACTCCCAATCAGAAGACAGGATAATGATGATGTCATCAGGGCCAGAATTGAATTTGTACTGACTCCAACTAACCAATCAGAACACAGGAAAATGATGCTGTAATCAGGGCCTCTGTACTGACTCCAACTAACCAATCAGAGGACAGGAAAATGATGTCGTCAATGCCAGAATTGAATTTGTACTGACTGCGACTAACCAATCAAAGGACAGTAAAATGATGATGTCATCAGTGCCAGAATTGAGGTATATTCACTCCGACTAACCAATCAAAGGACCGGAAAATGATTATGCCATCAGGGCCAGAATTGAATTGGTATTGACTGCGACTAAGCATTTAGCAGACAAGAAAATGATGATGTCATCAGTGCTAGAATTAAATTTGTATTGACTCCGACTAACCAATCAGAGGACAGGAAAATGAAGATGTCATCATGGCCAGAATGCCCCGTGCAGTTTAGATCGACACTGTAATCAAGGATGCAATCAAGGGGAAAAAATATGTATAAAGGAAGGAAATTCATGCAATTTCATGGAACACATATTTTGATCAAAGGTATTGAATGTTCAGAAGTTCTTAAAGAACCAAAAAAGTCACTTTTTTGTGTGTCCTAAGCATTGTTTATTCAGGACATCATCTACAATAATTTTCACAGCTGTAGAGAAAACGCATGTACAAATCTCGCCCCCCCCCCCCCCCCCCCCCAAAAAAAAAGAACAATTCAAATATTATCCACACAATTTCAAGTAATACAATTCAAGACTGCACATGCCCAAGTGTCCTCCCTTTTTTAAAAAAAATGTTTATTTTTATTTTTTTAAGTGTTGCTTGGGCGTCATCATGCGTTGAAAATTAAGGCGGTACCGCGCAGCGTCAATTTCACGAGATGAAGGCATTTGACAAGATTCAGTTATTGGTGTTGGTGGCGTGTGCGCACGCTAAACGCAGGTCCACAGGCTTGCCCTGACAGTTGTTCTTTCAACACTTGTTGTCCCAAAATATTTCATACAAAATGGTTGCATCACTCCTTCATTAAAAAAAAAGAATACCAAATATTCTGGAATATAAGGCGCACCTTAAACGAATGACATATTTAAAAAACCTTTTCCATACATAAGGTGCACCGCATTATAAGGGCCACCTTTAATGAATGACATGCTTTTCCATACATAAGGAGCACCGGATGATGAGGCGCATGGTCAGCCGTTTGAAAAAAAAATCGTTTCTTTTAGGTGCACCTTATAGTGCAGACAATACGGTAATTAAAAAGTAATCATAAATCAACATTTAAAAACCAAGACTCTGAACAAAGTCTTAGAGGGGTTAAAATTTCATAATCACACAAGCTGGGATGATAACATTGAATTATACATGTGGTTGAAAGTCCCCCGAAAAATAAAGATAATAAAGTAGGCAATTAGATTGTCTGATTTTCCATTCGGAGAATCCACAATAAAAGCATCCAAAGACGGAACCAGCGCACCGATTATCACATTTTAATGATCACACAGAAGTCAAGCGAAATTTCCAAGTGGGCGTAAAAACCAATGTAAAAAAAAAAAATCCATGGATGGATCCAGTGTTAAGCCACGTGAAGAGCATACATACAACGATGCGTGTTCCCGCCAGCACTTGGTCACGCGCAACCGTGACGTCAACGGAAGGCAAACACATTGTGAAAGGACAACGTGACGACACCACGAGGCGTTCTGATCGCCGCCACTCCACGAGAATATTTACACGGTTAGAAATCTTTTTTTTTTAAACATCTCTTATGAACTTGTGCTTTTTCGAAAGTCACTCGATCTCCGCGTAACCCTGACGTTTGACCAAAGATTGGATTGAGATTGTCTGTGTACAAGATTGTTCTTTCCGTGACTGGAATGACCCAAAAAGATTTTGGACGACCAACCTGCCTTGTGTTGTCTGCAGTATGTTTGCATAGTGTTGGCGCGAGATGTGCCCGGTTTACAGCAATAGATGGCCCAAAATTGGTTGAAAAGTAGTTGAAGAAAAGACACCTGAGTCCACCTCACTGCGTCTCTTCAATGAATCCAGCCCGAAAGTCCGGCGGAGGAGGACTGTGCCCTCCCACCCCCACCCCTGTTCAACAAGTCCTCCATCCTCTCCGCAGTCTCAGTCAGAGGCTACTCGGTACGATAGGCATTCTCGCCCTCAGTCTCCTGGTGGCTGAAGAGGTAGCTCCACCATGTCTTCGAGTGTTGGATGGCCCTGGATGTCGCGCCGGTGGTCTTCAACTTCAATTCCTGCACCCAGAAAATTGGACAACACTGGTTGAGAATGGGTCATTCCTCCAACATCCTACTCTCTCTTTCTCTGTCACCCTCTATTTCTCTCCCCCATGTTCTCTCTCGCCCTCTCTCTCTCATCCTCTCTTACCCTCGCTCACACTCTCTCACCGTCGCCCTCTCTCTCTCATCCTTTCTCTCTCTCTGGCCTTCTCTCTCTCCCCTATGCTTTCTCGACTCACCCTCTCTCTCACCCTGTGTCTCGTCCTTTCTCTCTCTCTCACCTGCGTCTCTCTCTCTTACCCGCTCTCTCCCCCTGTCACCCACTCTCTTGCCCTCTCTCTCTCACCCTCCCATTTTAATGGCCCGCCACCCCATCACATCTCACCCCTTTGTCCATCAGGCTGTCGAACTCGTCGCTCATTCGCCGCAGCTGCCGCCCATACTTTTTGGCAGCCCAGAGTGATGGGGGAGCTGACTTGGAGCGTCCCCGGAAGGGCGCTCCGTCAGTGGGCGTGCCAGCTTCCTCGTCCACCCTGGCCTGGAGCTCCTCATCTCGGGACATCGCCAAAGCGTGGGACTCTGAGTTGAGCCTGATCCGGCCTGAAATTGCTAGATGGGGGTACATGAAAGGTAAGAGACCAGCGGAGGCACTAACGGCACTTTCTGAATGCTAGCTGTGATAGCCTCAGGTCGCTTTGCCTCAACTGATATCTTTTTGGAGCGGAGATGGCTTCCGGCAAAGAATTAACAGTCCAAGGGCCTTGATAAATAGTTAAACGTTATACAATACAGTACAATATTGATTTATATAGTGCTTTAACAACAGTTGAAGTTGTAAAAAAGCGCTTAACATGGACAACTATCACATACAAGAACTAAAGCAGTCAAAAAGATAGTAGAAAACATATTTTCTCCACAATTTTAAAATGTTCAGATTTTTTATTAGAGTCTTAACATTTAGTTACTTCTTATTACAAATTGTTATTCATAATTATTTATATTCATATAAGAACAATATGCTAGATATTGTTCATAATAATTATCAGCACAGATTCACTATGGCAGGCAACAAATAACTGTCAACATGCAACATTTCTGTCTGTCTCTGCAAGGTTATGCATTTGTTTCGACAATCACGTCAACAATGCTGAGATATTTTCACTTGGGGAGCCCCGGGGTACTTGTTATAACTTTGCACCGGACTTCCAACATGTGCGTGTTGGGTAAATCCACTGCATGCATGTCTTGAAGTGAGAGATTGTGGCAAAAAATGAGATTATGTTAATGGATAGTTAAATTAAAAACAAAACAAAACAAAAAAACATGTTTTCCTTTGGGCCAACTCTGAAATAATGAGTGAAATAAAACTGAAATGAATGAAGAAGAGGAGAAGCCGGGCCACTCAATAATGTTGAGGGTGGCACCACAAGTGTAATGGCGTGTTGTATGGCCCACCTGCCATCGGCAACTCCGGGTAGGGGAGGCGCAGGCCTTGGCGGAGGAACATCTCCTGCTTTTTTTCAGCGGCTTCTTGGCCGTCTTCTCCTTCTTCTACCTCCTCAGATGGCTCAGACTCGCTTTCGGATATGTTGAAGTTTGCGGCCATTGTGACATCTGGGGAATAAATCCAAAAAAAGAGAAGAGAGCGAGTTTGACTCGGGATAAGAACGCAGTTGTAAAGTGGCAAAACAACAACAGTCCAACAGCTGCTTTCGAACAGCTGGTCCGAAGGTCGTTCTAAGAATCACGGCCACCTCGAAATGTGTTGTTACGCGTTTGTTCGACAACGAACCCGCCCTAAACGCCGACTGGTTCTCTTTGGAGTGAACAAAAGAAAGTTGCGACTGGGCGGAAGCTGCCGCGGGCCGACTCGCAAGAAGCCAAACAAACCCGCGCGGGGGTTTTCCTCACCGGTTTCCTGGTTGGCGAAGAGGCGACTGGGCCCAAAGTAGAAATGTGGCTTTAGCGGCGTGGCTCGACCGATCAGCTGTCGTCTTTTTGGTCTGGGTCGTCGTCGTCCTTGTTGTTGTTGCGTTCTCGCTCTCCTTTTTTCCCACTCTAATTTGTTGGAGCCGCGCGCTCAGCCAATGGCCGCGCAGTGACGCCACTGTTGCGAGCTAAGGGTAGGTTGTGGTTTTTGTTCGTTTTGTCGCCGTTTTGGTATAACCCGAATTTGATAATATAAAGTGTTTTTTTAATGGGACAAACCCTTCGCATGTCGACAAAAAATGTCATTGTACGTGTTTACTGAGTTTCGAATGTATACGGCGCAGTGCACTAAATGGACAACGATGTCTGTCGTAGTACCAACATTAACCTGTAAGGGGGAGCATCGTCCCACCCGAAATCGGAATACTACGTGAAATATCAAGAAAAAAGAGTACGACTGTAGTTTAACCATGAATACGGAAGAGGATTAGGGCCAACAAATACAAAAAAAGTTTATCTAAAAAGAAAAAAACAAGTTTATCCAAGAATTCTGACCTTAAGATCATAATTCTGACTTTATTCTCAAACTTCTTCGATTAAAGTCAGAATTATGACTTTATTCTCAGTAGTTGCAACCAGGTTCAAGAAGAAAAAAGTTAACGCTCAGTACTCCCCGGGCCCACATGGGGTTTCTCCAGGTCCTCCGGTTTCCTCCCACAGTCCAAACACATGCATGGTAGGCAGATTGGCCACTCCAAATTGTCCCGAGGTGTGAGTGTGAGAGTGACTGTTGTATGTCTTTGTGTGCCCTGCGATTGGCTGGCAACCAATTCAGGGTGTCCCCCGCCTTGTGAAGACAGCTGAGATAGGCTCCAGCACCCCCCGCGAGCCTAATGAGGAATAAGCGGTACGGAAACTGAATGGATGGATAATAATAATAATAATAATAATAATAATAATAATAATAATAATACCTCTCCATGAGTCGTCACCTTACCGCGGTGGAGGGGTTTGTGTGTCCCAACGATCCTAGGAGCTAGGTTGTCTGGGGCTTTATGCCCTTGGCAGCGTCACCAATGTTAAACAGGCCCTGGGTGCGGGACCAGACAAAGTACTACTCAAAAGACCCCATATGAAGAGAAAAATAAATGGACTTGGTTTTCCCTTACCCGGACGCGAGTCACCCGGCCCCCTGTCTGGAGCCAGGCCTGGAGATGGGGCTCGTTGGTGAGCACCTGGTGGCCGGGCCTACACCCATGGGGCCCGGTCGGGCTCAGCCCGAAGAGGAAACGTGGGCCCCCCTTCTCAAGCGCTCACCGCCCATGGGAGGGGCCAGATGGGTTGGGTGCATTGTGAGCTGGGCGACAGCCAAAGGCGGAGACCCTGGCGGTCCGACCCTCGACTGCAGAAGCTAGCTCTTGGGACGTGGAACGTCACCTCTCTTACAGGGAAGGAGCCCGAGCTGGTGCACGAGGTCGAAAAGTTCCGACTAGACATAGTTGGGCTTGGCTCCACACACAGCCTGGGTTCCGGTAGGACACCCTTGGTCGCAGTTCGATGATTGACTTTGTAGTTGTATCATCGGATTTGCGGCCTCATGTTTTGGACACTTGAGTGAAGAGAGGGGCGGAGCTGTCAACTGATCACCTGGTGGTGAGTAGGCTCCGTTGGTGGGGGAAGATGCCAGTCCGACCTGGCAGACCCAAATGTGTTGTGAGGGTTTGTTGGGAACGTCTGGCGGAATCCCCTGTCAGAAGGAGTATCAACTCCCACCTCTGGCAGAACTTTACACATGTCCCGGGGGAGGTGGGGGACATTGAGTGCGAATGGACCATGTTCCGTACCTCCCTTGCTGAGGCGGCAAATCGTAGTTGTGGCCGTAAGGTGGTTGGTGCCTGTCGTGGGGGCAACCCCTGTACTCACTGGTGGACACCAGTAGTAAGGGATGCCGTAAAGCTGAAGGAGTCTTATCGGGCCTATATGGCCTGTGGGACCCCTGAGATAGCTGACAGGTATCGATTAGCCAAGCGAAATTCAGCCTCGGTGGTCCCCGAGGCAAAAACACCGGCATGGGAAGTGTTCAGTGAGGCAATGGAAGCCGACTTCCGGACCGCTTCGAGGAAATTCTGGTTCACCATCCGGCGTCTCAGGAGGAGAAAGCAGTGCACCACTAGCACTGTGTACAGTGAAGATGGGGCGCTGCTGACCTGCACTCGAGACCTCGTGAACCGGTGGGCAGAGTACCTCGAAGACCTCCGGGGAGAGTGCCTCTGGATTGGCAGACCAGGGTGGTGGTCCCCCTTTTTGAAAAGCGGGACTGGAGGTTGTATTCCAACCACAGAGGGATCACACTCCTCAGCCTCCCTGGAAAGGTCTATTCAGGGGTTCAAGAGGGGCGGGTCCGTCGGAAAGTCAAGCCTCAGATTGAGGAGGAACAGTGTGGTTTTCGTCCTGGCCGCGGAACAGTGGACCAGCTCTACACCCTTAGCAGGGTCCTCGAGGGTGCATGGGAATTCGTCCAACCAGTCTGCATGTGCTTTGTGGACTTGGAGAAAGCGTTTGACCGTGTCCCTCGTGGAGTTCTGTGGAGGGTGCTTCGGGAGTATGGGGTACAGGAGCACCTGATACGGGCCGTTCGGTCCCTATACGACCGATGTCAGAGTCTGGCAGTAAGTCGGAATCGTTTCCAGTGAGGGTTGGGCTCCGCCAAGGCTGCCCTTTGTCACTGATTCTGTTCATAACCTTTATGGGCAGAATTTCCAGGCGCAGCCGAAGCGTTGACGGTTTCCGTTTTGGTGGCCTCAGTATAGTATCTCTGCTTTTTGCAGATGATGTGGTACTGTTGGGGCCTTCAAGTGGAGCTCTCCAACTCTCTCTTG
The DNA here is from genome assembly GCF_051943395.1 of Hippocampus bargibanti. NCBI lineage: Eukaryota > Metazoa > Chordata > Actinopteri > Syngnathiformes > Syngnathidae > Hippocampus > Hippocampus bargibanti. Next base: position 21,706,815 of record NC_142735.1, read on the forward strand.
AGCGTTTCACAGCCGAATGTAAAGCGGCTGGGATGAGAATCAGCACCTCCAAATCTGAGACAATGGTTCTCAGTCAGAAAAGGGTGGAGTGCCCTCTCCGGGTCTGGGAGGACGTTTTGCCTCAAGTGGGGGTGTTTAAGTATCTGGGAGACACGAATGAGGGTATGAGGGAGCGAGAGGTCGACAGGCGGTCGACAGGCGGATCGATGCGGATCGATGCGGATCGATACCAATCTGTTGTGGTGAAAAAGGAGCTGAGCCAAAAAGCAAAGCTCTCAATTTACCGGTCAATCTACATCCCAACCGTCATCTATGGTCACGAGCTATGGGTTTTGTCCGAAAGAACGAGATCCCGGATGCAAGCGGACGAAATGAGCTTACTCTGTAGGGTGTCCGAGCTTTCCCTTAGAGATAAGGTGAGAAGCTCGGTCATCCGGGAGAGGCTCAAAGTCGAGCCGCTTCTCCTCTACTTAGAGAGGAGCCAGATGAGGTGGCTCGGGCATCTGATTAGGATGCCCCCTGGACGCCTCCCTGGTGCGGTGTTCCGAGCATGCCCCACTGGCAGGAGACCCCGGGGACGACCCAGGACACGCTAGAGACACTATGTCTCCCGGCTGGCCTGGGAACGCGTCGGGATCCGCCAGGACGAGCTAGAAGAAGTGGCTGGAGAGAGGGAAGTCTAGGCTTCCCTACTGAAGCTGCTGCCCCCGCGACCCAACCTCGGATAAGCGGCAGAAGATGGATGGATTGATAATAATAATAATACATTTAATTTCTAAGCGAAGCGCCTTTCAAAACTCTCAAGGACACTTTATAGTCACGGGATCATAAGACTCAAAGCATGAGGATGTCATCCATTGCACACATTGGCATTAATACGCTTGTCATAGACGAGTGGAAGATGTCACTATACTATCAGTAGTTGTACATCAAAATACTAGCCCCTTTTTTATGTTTGAAAAATTGTTAGGGTTTAAATTCAGCGAGAAACTCATAATGGTTTACATGTTTAGAAGCAGTCGTATAGTTTTTCACTTATCCTTATTTAAAATTTGCATGTTGTATGAACATTGAATGAAATTATCATGAGCACAATTGCAAACAGGAAATAAAGGGAGGAAGTCACTGGGAGGACTGACATGGACATCCATCAGGCAGGTGTTGCTCGAGCCACGCCCCCACGACCCAATCTCGCTCCTCTCTCCCACCGTCCGGCCCCTCCCTTTCTTGACGCAGAAGTACGCTGAAGCGCTGCCGCCACCCTGTGCCATCCTCACCATCCGAACGCATTCCCATGACATCACTCCATTGCTGCAGTGCGACCTGAGTGCCGGGCGCACGGCGCAGGGTCGTCCGATAAACCGGGCTGACTTGGACTATCTCCTCCTCCGTGGAGCTCACGAAAAGGACTGAACGGTACACTGCTGTCCCGCCGCCGCAGAGCCTGACCTGCTGTATGCCGCCTGCATTCACCAATGCGACCCTCAGTGACTTGTATGCCCCCCTGTACAATACCACCAGTCTGACTGTAGTTACAAGGAAACTCACCACCCCCATCACACAGAGACACACATAACCGGTGAATAACCACACACAGAATACACCGGCGCTGGGCCTTCCGCGCAGGTGACTGGGGGCTGCCACGTCCCTTGGCCATTGTCGCGTCTGTGGGGCTTCAGAGATGGTTGACGTCATAACAGGGAGAGTAGCGGATACGGATGCAGTTGGAGTTGTAGGAAGTGACTCCGTTGTAGGAAGTGACTCCGTGGTAGGAAGTGTCGTAGTTTTAGGAAGTGATGTAGTCGGACTCGTAAGGTGCGGTATGGCAGTCGTGATGGCAGAGTCTTCAGGAACTGAAGTGCTGGAAGTGGTCAGTGCAGGTTGCCAGACAACAACCCCGTCTCCTCTGGAATCCCCACTCTCCTCCTCTGGATTGGCGGGGCTGGTCGATAACGGGGTGTAGGTGGTCTGTGGCACTGGAGAAGCTGGACATAAGTCCTTAGGGTCCACATCCATGACTGCTTGACCTTTGAATCGCTGAGGCGAGTGGCACACCTGCAAAACCAAAGTGGGAGGTGACTTTGAAAGCAACTCAACCGACTTTACATTATTTCACATGGCACAAAATGCAACTATGGATCAAACTATGGAAGAACATTTCTTCCTAAATTGAATGTTGACTGAGGACAGGTATAGCATTAGGGCAGGGGTTCTTAAACTGAGTTCGATCAAACCCTAGAGGTTTGGTGAGTCGGTCTCAGGGGTTCGGTGGAGGTCCACCCCTCAGTCTAGTCTGTAGTTAGTGGGCACAGTCATTTGAAAGAAAGGTTTGATAAATCAGCATATGAAACTGGTGGGGTTCGGTGCCTCCAACAGATTAAGAACCCCTGGATGAGGATAAAAAAGTAAGATGTGAATGTCTCTAGCGGTTTATTTGGTGCGTGCGACAACTGACCACGCTCTTGCCATCTCTCAGGATGATCTTCCCGTCGCGCACATAGAAGTTGAAATAAAAGTCTTTCAGGTACATGCGCAGGTACGTCAGGCCGCAGTCACAGGACCATGGGTTGGCGGAGAGGTACAGGTAGGGAACGTCGTCTTGGGGGTTGAACCAATCATCTGGCAGCTCGCTGATCTGTACAGGAAACGTAGAAAGTGACGGTTTTCTTGGGCGTCCCTCATGATTTGGTCTCCCACCTGGTTGATTTCTAGGTAGAGTGTTTCTATGTTAACCAGAGGACGGAGTAAGAGGGGCGGGAGAACCCTGATGCGATTGGATGTGAGGTCAAGAATCTGAAAGAGACATGCAGACAAAAGCAAAATCATTTTCTCGTTTGTTTGATTAGAAAAGATCTTGCCCAAAGTCGATCAATCACCCTGACATCTGACCTCTAACTTGCTCAGTCCAGCGAACGTGTCCTGGCTCAGAGATTCAATGGTGTTGTTGTCCAGGTAGAGATTTATTAGGGCGGGGCATGCGGAGAAGGCCCAGTTGACTAAAGTTGTAAGACGATTGGATCCTAGTCGGAGGACGCTGAGGCCCGGCAGAATCGGCGAATCGGTTGCCCTCACCTCATCCACCTGAGGGGACAACGAGGTGGGATTTACCCCATAATGGTTATTCCACGTGACTTTTCACGGGATTCCTGGTTACCTCATTGGCCGTCAGGTCCAACTCGTACAGTT